>NW_010364303.1:412048-430184 GCF_000414095.1 Morus notabilis
ATAATCCGGCTACATCGTAGCCCTAGAAAAAGGAATTAGTTCATCTCTAAACAAAATAAATTCCTAAACAAAGTCTTAATCATTGGAAAGGAAAAAAAAAAGAACTAGTTTGGAGTTGAATTGAAGTATCTCCGTCTCCGGATCTTAGCCGTTGTTCTTCTCTGTACTCAATTCTCCTTTCTCATCTTGAATCTCCTCTCAAAAGTCAGCCGTCACTCTCTAGTCCAAAAGCCCCTTTTATTGCCCTAGAATCATCTATTTATAGGTTTTCAAGCATTAGGGTCAAAACGGGTAAGTTTTCTCACGATTGGCCTTCAAAACGCGTCTTTTCTCACGTCGTAGCGCCGCGGCGCTGAGTTCCTAGCGCTGCGGCACTACTGTGTAAAATCCTGGGCACTGCGGCGCTGTCATGGGTGCCTAAGCACTGCCCATTCTGCCCCAATGCACTAATTCCGTCGGATTTCAGCGAAATTTATCCAAAACCTTCCAAATCATAGACTTTCACCTAACCTTCAAACAAAGAACAAAAACACACATAAAAACTAACAAAAATCTCGAAAACCAAGTAGATATTAAGTGTAAAATGAGACTAAATGAGCGAGTAAAACTCACTCATCAAATACCCCCAAACTTAATATTTTGCTAGTCCTCGAGCAAAACAAAAATGAAAGAAAGAAAACTAAAAAGAAATGAAAACACGAATAATACAAAACATAAATAAATGAAACTTTGCTTGAGTATTGATCCGGCGTTGTTTCACAAAAAATGCCTCAGAGGTCTCACATAAGTTACAGCTCAAGAAAGACTTTAAACTTTTTGAAAGTTTAGAATTTCAACTCGAATGCTAATCTCAACCCCACCTAAGACTCCTTATGTGTGTGTGTGAATTATCAATTACACATATCCAAATGCAACTTAGATGAGTTTATGCAATTAAGTGAATCAAGGTAGATCTATGATTTTTCGAACTCCATAGGCTTGCTTTTCTTATCACTCTCCACTAATGTCGGTCAACAAACCACCAAGGATCAATATGACTTTATTAAGCTTGAATTGAATGGCTAGGGATTAAGGTAGGATAAACGGATATCAATGAGGCTCTGAATTCCCTAAACTCATCAATTACTCTAGGATCCTCTTGTAAAACTTCTAACTCAATATCCCAATACATATGCCATTTGCCATCAACATTCTTGTCTCCACTCTTTATTTCTCTCTCTCTTTTTTTTCTTTTTTTTTCATTTTTTTCATTTTTTTTTTGGAATAATATGATAAATACAGAATTTCATTGGAGACATCAAACAAATTATAGAAAATATCAATACACCTCCCAATTCCAAACACAACTCAACGTGCATCCTAAAATAATCAACAAGCTCAAGGAAAATGGTGAATGATAGGATTTATTTAAAGGCTAAGCTAATAACGTGGATGACAAAGAAAAGTTTAATCAGGCTCAAAGAGGTGACTAGGGATATTATTACAACAGGGTAAGTTCAAATGGCTCAAACGATCCAAAAATGGCCTAAATCATTTCCTTAGTGATAAATTGCCTGGGATTTCACGTCGAGTGATAATCAAACAAGTTCTAGAGTCCGGTGAGATCTTAAGAAACATGAAATTCACATAAACTTTCTCTAAGTTCACAAAATAGCCAAGTGCTCTTAGTTATGTGCTCAACAATGCAAGGAAATCATAAGTAGAGCAAAACCAACAAACAAGTCAAGCACACAAACAATCAAATTATTCATTGTCTCCCAGAAGCCATAGTTAAGTTCAATCGTTGTCTCATCATCGGCTGGGGCGAAACAAGCCAAAACAACGCTCAAGTTTTTCTTTTTTTAATAAACTAAATAAAATAACATAAAATAAGATAGTTAACTCCCCCAAACTTAAAACTGATATTGTCCTCAATGGAAAAGCAAAACAAGAGAGTGTAGAGGACTTCCCTGAGTAGTTGTCAGTCAGTGTCTTCATTGGGTGCAAGAGGAGGTGCGAAAGTTGCAAGGGTTTTTTTTTTTTTTTTTTTGAAGGTAGTGCCAAGGCGCTGCATGGTAGCGCCAAAGCGCTGTGTGTTCTGCCATTTTTTCCCAAAATGCTCTCTTTTGAGCGCCAAAGCGCTACTGTTGCTACCAAATCTGTGCTTTCATGCCTGCTTAAGCTTCATTTCAATTGCAAATCCTTAGAGCAACCCCCAAACTTGTTTATTAACTTTAATGTCTTCAACCGGACGTTTGGAGAAGTGCTCATCAAATAGCGGCTTTCGCCCACAATAAGTATCATACAACACAATATATGGGTCTAGATTATGGATGCCCTCAAGCTTGCCATGATTTGGAAGTATTCGGCTCATTGTTCCAACACGGCTTCGCTTTGATTGATGATGAGCTTGGAAGGAGAACTTTTCTTTGGGCTCGATCATGTAGAGGACATAATATGGTGATGGTGGTGTCGGAGGGAAGTAAGGATCCGTTGTTGGTGTGTATGATAAAATCACAAATGAGCTCAATTCAATGGCCTCGTATGCTTCTTCATCCTCCAACGGCTCTCGTACCTCTTCTTCATCTAGGAAATCCTCAAATAAGCCCTCTAATTTCTCTTCACTCTCAACTTCGCTATCCATAGCCATGCATGAAATTTGGTCTTTATAAAACTCATGGTTTTGGATGGACACCTCGTTTCTTAGCAAATCGGTGTCGGCACTACGAGAGTCCATCTGTGCTAAGGCTTGAGCAAAAATAAATTTGAAGGGTTCTTGTTCTTCTTCTTGAGGCTCATCTTCCTTTAGAGGCTTGAATTCCCTTGATAACTTCTCTTGAATGTACCAATCTTGATAAACTTTCACCATATCGTCCATCATTTGGTAGGCTTCATCCTCGGGTCTTTCACAGAATGGGGTTGTATCATAGCCATCTTCCACCTAACTTTTGGTTGCTATGCTCAATCCTTTAATGAAGATTTGAAGTTGAAGCCACTTTGGAATACCATGTTGCGGAAACTTAGCCAATAGCTCATTATATCTCTCCCAAGCTTGATGAAGTGGTTCAGTGTCGTGTTGAGCAAAAGTGATGATGGCTTGGCCCGTCTCCAATTTAGTCATCATTTTTTTTATTTTTTTTATTTTACCTGCAAAAGAAAGAAAAAACTCGAAAAACAAAATTAGAAGAAAAACACAAAAAAAAAATTAAATTAATCCTAGAGCTAATTAGTACCCATATTAATCAACATTAAAATCCAAAGTAAAATTAGAGTTATTTGGTATCGATATTAGCAAAAACAAAACAATCCCCGGCAATGGCGCCAAAAAACTTATTGTGAAAAATCGTAATGCAAGTATACGCTATCGCAATCAAGTAATATAATAGTGAATTAGATTTCAGCGAAATTTGTCCAAAACCTTCCAAATCATAGACTTTCACCTAACTTTCAAACAAAGAACAAAAACACACATAAAAACTAACAAAAACCTCGAAAACCAACTAGATATTAAGTGTAAAACGATACTAAATGAGCGAGTAAAACTCACTCATCAACGGTGTTCACGTGGGCGTAGTGACGGCGGCGGCGTCCGACGACTAACGATAGCCACCGAGCGAGGGAATCTCCGGCGACGTCTCTCTCTATCTTTATCTCTTCGCTGGAGAAGATGACCGTTCACAAACCAGATCACGATGTCGGAGTGAGGGAGGGGGGGTGCAGTCGGGAGTGGTGGGCAGTGGAGAAGAGAGAGAAGAAAATAAAAAAAAATGAAATCTGTTTTCAGAAAACGAAAACAAAAAAATGAAAACAGCTTTTTTTCGTTTTCAGTTTTTCAGAAAAGACAAAAACGTTTTTATTTTTGTTTTTTTAAAAATGTTTACACCAAATGCATTTTATGTTTCCGTTTTCATTTTTTAGTCTCGAAAAAGTGAAAAATGGAAATGAAAACAGAAACAAACAGAAACTTTGATTTCCCTACTAAGATCAGGAGAATTTTTTAAAAGACTTTTGTTAAAAGCATGATAGGTTATGGGGCCCTAGGAAACACAACCCCGCCTCCATGAGCCCTACAGGTGAGGCCAATCCCTTTATAAGAGGCCGGGCCCTACAGGGATAAATAACAATAGTGCTTTAAATGATATTTTTTATTTTTGGTATCCTCTATGAGACTCAGACCATGGGACCATGCAATGTGGCATTTAAAATTCAAAAATTAGCAAAACGGAATAAAATGTCACATTTTCTAAAGGATCGTAGATGGGGTGGGGCTCATTTTTGCCATTTTATTAATTATGTTGCTTAACATCGTGTTTTTAAACATTTTTCTTTATGAAGTTCATGAGGCAACTTAAAATTTAAAAGCAAAAGCATATGTATTTGTGGACTAAGTTATGTAGCTTTTTAAAAGTAATGTCACATAGTTTTTAATAGGGAGATTAGGGGAAATATGCCGGATTAAAAAGGCAATAAAATAAATAAGTCAAGATTTATAATTAGTTAGTATATAGGCCTAATAGGTGTAAATCCGAATTTATACTAAATTAACATTTTAAAAATGTCTTTATATGATATTAGCAATAAAAAATATAGTAATAAGTATAGGGACAAAATCAATTTGGCACCCTATGTTATAGCAAAACATGCTCTTAGTATCATGTGTTTTGATAATATTAAAACGATACCTTGACATTTTTAAAAACATCTTCTTAGTACCCTAAAGTTGATTTTTAGGGCATGTAGGTCTCGTTCATTTCACCGATTTGAGTTTTCAGTTTTAGGTTTCTACAGTAAAAAGTTCTCAAAAAATGTCACATCTAACTTTTTCTGCTATAGTGAAAAGCTCTCAGAAAATGTCACATCTCAACTCGAATTGAAAACTCGAATCCACGAAGTGAACGATGCCGTAATGTCTCAACTACCCTTCTTATTAATTAGATAGAAATCAATATTTTTTTAAAAAATCTAAAAATATTTTAAACCAATAAAATATTTAAAAGAAAACAACAAAATAAAAAAGTTTATGATCTTTTTTCTAGATTTGTTAGTTTTTAGTTAATTAAAAATAAGGGCACTAAGGTCATTTTACGTCTCAAAAATTAGCTTCAAGTATCAAGAAAATGTTTTTAAAAACGTCGAGATACTATTTAATTTTTATTAAGAATATAGAGTATCAAGAGTATATTTCACTATAACACAGTGATACCGAAATGATTTTATCACATACGTATATTAAAACATTATTTGAATATTTAAAGAAACTTTTCTTATCACATGCTTGGCTTTTTTGGCTTTTGAATCTGAATAATCACTGTCTGAATTGTGGTTTATTTGACTTGTTTACTTAAATATGAATATATATTGACATTTTATTTTATTTATTTTTCTATTTTGGCGATTCATTAATTTTTTTATTATTTAAAAATGTGAATGTTTTTATATGTCTGATAATAGGTATTTTTGTAAATAAAATAATAAGTAAGCATTTTTAAATTTAATGTTCTAAAAAAAGCATTTATGTAAATACAAATAGAGAGAAGGAGAGAAATAACATATTTGATAAGGTGTTTAGCAAATTATAGCATAATTTTTTAAACATATAGTTTATAGCATAATTTAATATCTTAAACTTCTAATAATATTAAAAACTCAAAAATACTCCTTAACCATCTCTCTCCTTCCCCCTCTAGTTAGGTCCACAATAGCCGGCTCTAGAGATTCGCAACCAGTGCCGGCGACCGCCAAATACCATATTTATCTGAAAATTTGGCTTCTGGCGTCGGTGACTGATAAATACTATACTTTACCATCAAACATCGTATTTACTCGTAAATACCATATTTATCTAAAAATCCGACGACCGGCTCCGAGGATCATTAAATACATATTTACTGTTAGATATTGTATTTACTTATAAATATTGCATTTATCTGTAAATATGACTGTCGGCGACGGTGAATAATAAATACTATATTTACTCATAAGTACCATATTTATATAAAAATCTAGACACTAACTCCAGTGTCCTTTAAATACCATGTTTACCTATAAATATCATATTTACTTGTAAATATCATTTTACCTAATAATCTGAATATTCAACCGCCGATGCCAGTGGCTGGGAAATACCGTATTTATTAATATTTACTCATAAATACCATATTTATCTGAGACTCTGACTGCCGACCCGGAGACTAGTAAATACCGTAATTATCAATAAATATTGTATTTACTCATATTATTCGGATTTACTGGTAAATACTTTAAAAATATGAGTTTACTACTTTTTTATGTTGTGTACAAAAATTTCAACAAATTAGCTAATATTCCAAATTGATCCCAAAACTCTCGAAATCAAAATCCTAACCCTTACCCTAACCCAGAAATTAGATTTACCTGGTAAATGAAAAATTTACTAGGTAAATAGAACATTTACCATATAAAAATAAGCGTGAAATTAAAATACCTATTGGTTGGTAATGATGCATTTGTCAAGTAAATTCATCATTTATTGTAAATTCATTTACCAAGGGTATATATGCGCAAAAATTTTAAAATTTGGGTCAAAGTGTGATCTTTTGAAAATTAAGGGGTCAAAAAATAATTTTGAAAAACTTACAGGGTCAAAATAATATTTTTTAAAAAAATTAAGGGGTCTAAATATAATTTTTTAAAAGTTAATGTTTGGCAAATGAAAGATTTACTGGGAAAATGTACATTTACCACACAAAATTATATAAGGGTAAAGTTGAAGCACTATGTAAGTTGCTTATTTTGGATATATTGGACTTTTACACCGTGATTAAGCTTGAAACTTTATTGTTTAGCCTTCCCCCAATTTATTAATACTGATCAGGACAATGTAATTTGGTACTTAATTTGAAAACTTTTGACCACTTTTTCATACAGGGCAATGTGGAATTGATTTTTACCAAGGGTGATCTGAGATTCTGAAGGAAGTCAGGGAAGAAGTTGCCAAGTACAAGGTGAGTCTATTCTATCGACTATCATCGAGGATACTATGCGGATAATTAACTGTGCTCTGACTGTTATTTTGTCTTCACGATTAATCTAAAAACATGATGGATTTTTTTTTTAAATGCTTAGTCATAATCATTTCCATGTGTTCTAGATTTTACTTGTAAACACCAGGTATTCCTTTGTGCAATTAGCCACACACAAAAAAAAAAAAAAAAAAAAAAAAAAAAAAAAAAAAAAAGAGCCATTTCAGCATTTTGGTGCCAAATTTTTGGGGCTTTATTGACTTTGCGCCAAGCTTGCACCTCAAGACGAATGTTTTTTGGATCGGTAATTTGGATAGCGACACGACGATATGATTCAAAACTCGCACGAAATTAGTGGGTTTGGGTTCACTATAATTGTGTTTGGGTCATAATCGAGTTGACATGATTAATAAATGAGTTAAGTTAGGGTTGATCTCCTGACATGAATTGACACGATTAACTATATGTGTCATCTGCAATCTAATATATAACTTGAAAGTTTATATGACATATTAAATACAAATAATGTGAATTTTAATATTTATAGGTTAAATTCGTTTATTTTTTTTAAAGAAAAAGATAAATTAACCAATAAACATGTTAAACAAATTTTGACCGTGTTAAATAAGTCATTATTATATTAGTTATTTATTCAATATATTAATTTAAACGGGTTATACAGGTTGACACGATTAACACGATTAATAAATGAGTCGTGTTTAAGTTGATATTTTTGATACGTTTAATAAACATGTCGTGTTTGGCTTAATATTTTCTGACACGATTAATAAATGAGTTGACACGAACACGACCTACTAACATGAATTGTCATCCTTAAATATTTTGAAACAAATATATATATATACATATATTTTGTTCACATTGCAAATTTTTGTATGAAGTCCAAGATCTGAGTCACGGAATCCGAGTTTTTGGTGAAATAGTTGTATATGGTTTTTATCTTTGTTATACTATCATGGTGCTGGTCCTGGTGGAATTATTTATTTATATTCATATATAGAAGTTTATTCACTTTTCCCCTGATTTTCCTTAGATTTGCGTTGATGTTGTACATGAGGGATCAATAAAGACACGCACTTTTCTAAACTAACTCAACTCAGATTCTACGCCACCATAATAGGCTTATATATGAAGCTTTAATTATTTGGTTAATCTGTTTTTAGTTTCTTGGATAAATGAAAAATATACAATTATCAATTGGAACTTTATGAAATTTATGCAAATATGGAATCAAGCAATAGTAATATAGGTCATCATGTACTTCAAATGATTGCGACTACTAGCTCTTCAATAGTTCATGTGCGTGGTTATGTGTAACTGAATTGACAGATCCATGTATCTATGTATTAAAGCAATAGAGTTTTATACCACCATATAATATTAATAACAAAGCATTGGTGTCATGTAATGTAACAACATGCATATCATCATTTACTGGTGCCATGAGCATATCATCTTTCATAGCCCATTGCGCCATCTAAATTGCATAGACTTTTTATTTCACGTGTATGACAGGTGGGAGCTCCAGCACGTGCTGGTCTCGTGGCTCCAGACGACGTCGTAGTCCCTCCTGGAAACACTGGACTTAGATCCTTCTCAAACTTCCTTCTTTCAGGTAATTTCATTCCCAAAACAACGTCATCCGCCACTTTCATATATATATATATATATATATATATATATATATCACCCTTAACTAGTAATAAGTATACATGCATACATACATACACACACACACACACACACTCACACTATAATCAATCCTCGATTTTCTTTCCTTTTTAATTAGGCTCTCAATATCCCAACCAAGATCAACAAAGGTACTTCTCTCAAAGCTTGGGATAAGGCCATTCTCCTACGCCTTGGTTGTGCTCTGTGCGTACGACCAAGGGTCGGTCTTCAGCTCTGAGGTGCTCGATCTCACAGACGACGATCTCGTCGAGAAGTTTGCCGTTGGTGTGGCCACTCTCACTTCTGCGTCGCTTGATCTCTCGTACCCAACTATCGCTGCTGCGCCCCACATGCTGATCAACGCCTATAAAAACATTCAGGATGTAGGGGTGGCCACAGAGTATTCCTTCCCACAGGTGGAGAGCGTGAAGGAATACTTGAAGGTTTGTATTTTTACTATCGTTGTTCAATTCTTGTGAATCTTTTTTGTGACTTCCTTATAGCGATTAATCTGATCAACGTCTTCTCGAACCACGAAACTGCAGGATCCGAGCAAGTTTGTGGTGACTTCGCAAGTTCCTGTGGCGGCTGTTGCTGATATTGGTGTTGGTCCAACAGGTGATGCTGCTGCCAAGGAGGATAAGAATGACGAAGAAGAGGAAGAAGAAGATGATAAGATTTTGGGGTTGTTCGACTAAGTGGTTTTGCTATGCTAAGAGTATTATTGCCTTTTGAACCATATACATTTTATTTTTTTCTTTTTCTGGACGATTCCTAAGCATGTCTGAGGTACTAAGTACTGTTCTGTGTGAGCACAGGTGGGTACTGTTTCGTGGTAAAAGTAAATCGGCTAGTTGCTAAACGTGTAACGTGTTAGCCTATTAGTTTGCAGTGTATGTTTGTGTTTTGAAAATGAGAATTGTTAACAGCCTACACTTTGTGCATGGTTTTTCATCTTTGTATCAGTCTGTTCCCATTTTGTAGCCTTGGTCGTGCCATCTTAGATGCTTTGTTTAGAAACCACTGACTTGAGTTTTTAATTCGATAAAATGAACAGACTGTTAAATTATTTTGTTGCTTTGACCGATGCTTGATGAGTGGCCTAAGGTCTATGGTCCCACGCAATGCTAACGTGGATACGGGCCATCAATTACAGTTTTTTCAATCTGCGTTAACGAATATTATGCATAAACCATATACCTCGGGTTATGGATTAACTTTAATGCTTACCCGCTCGTTATAGCATGGAAATAGGTCCTATTTGTCCTAAGCAAAGAAGCACATTTTGATCGTCAGTTGGGTACTTAAAGCTGAAAAGAATATTATCAATGATAACTAGCAGAGAAATAAAAGGCTACACGATCTGGGAAATTTGCGAAAAGACAATTTCCAGGATGACAACTTTTCTGTATTGTTTCCTTATTGGTACGATCCATCCATTCAATCTAATTTTTTTTTCCTTGTATTGAATCTGTGACCATGTTACTTGTTAGAATCGACTTTTTTTGTTTTTTTTGTGTTGCTTGAAGAAAAAAAAATCATGTCAGAAATCAACTCTTTGCTGGAAACTGACATGCGTTGCACATTCTCCTCGTGAGGATATAGCCTTTCTCATCTGCGTAAAAGCTTTTAGACAATGGGTCCTTTCCAAAGCACTTATACCTGAAGAAAATTGGAGAGCTTTTAAGTGGGGAAACCAGGAAGGAAATGTAAACAGGTAAAACTAAAAGCACACTTTGGTTTAAGAATAGCCAAACTTAAGGACCACAAGTTAGTCCCAACATCATATGCTTTGTAAAAACAACAATTAAATTTGAACCCGGCAAATGGAAAACGACGAGTAACGGAGACAGACAACCCTGTTAACGACAAAAATAAAATGACATCGAGTTAAATAACAAAAAATAAAAATAAAATAAACGACATAAAGAATTGAAACGACAATAAAACTAAATGAAGGTGAAATGACACTAGCATATAAACGACAAAAAAAAAAAAAAAAAAAGATGGAAATTCAATTAAATTGGCAAACTTCTATAAATGCCTTCTATTTTTCTTTCCCCAGAAAAAAAGCGTACAAGAAAATCAAGTGATATTTTTATGTTCCTTAATGCCCTTTATAGCCTTTTTTCAATTATACTCCATGTTGTATTGTTCCTCCTAGTTGTCGTCGGGATTAAGCACCAAGAAGTGAGAATGCTCTTTTTTTCAGCATTAAGAACACTTTTATTTAAGTACAATATGATATCTTTCTATATTACTAGCATTCTTACGGATTCCCTCGCGAAAAGTTTCGCACACTGCTAATCCGTTTCTAACGGATTCGCTCGTGAAACGTTTTCACAGAAGGTTTTTTTTTTCTTTTTTTTTTCCTTTTACGTTTTAGGTTTTTTTTTTTTTTTTTTTTTTTTTTTTTTTTTTTTTTTTTATACTTATTAGAGTTTTTCTATCAATCTTTTGCTTTAAATTTTTCTCCCCTCTTTTGTCTTTATTCTTTTATCTTTTTTTAATCTTTTTTTTTACAACAATTTGATAACCATTGTCGGTTGTTTTAAATGAGTGTCGCGCGGAGTGCACGTTTTTTACTAGTATAAATTAGAATAAGAATGCAATTCTATAGGTAAAGTTAAAGCATTTTGGGGACAAACGTAAAGCAAGATCTCTAACCTTGTAGTTGGAGCGGATGGAGAACTTGGAAAAGGATGCCACCAAAATCAAGCACGAAAGAATCAGGACTACTTTTTACAGAACTTACTGAAGACAGTTTCGGAAGAAACGGATTCCCTGTTTCGCATAAACAAACAATAAATAAACAAGGAAAAGGCCAAAAGGCTACCTGAAATTGTGGAAACAAACGTATGAAGCAGAACGTATAATAGATGGCTTATACTTGATGTCCGTACCTGCAATGCAAAACTGATGTCTGCTTCATCTACTTTTAGAGTCACTCTTTTGAACTTCTCTTCTCGAGATTGACCGAGCTTGAGTAGCCCCTGCAGTGCTCGGAAAATAATGCTTCAGTAACCTTTTTTTCCAAAATTTTAAGTAATGTAACCAAATAAAAGATCAAATTTCATTCTCACCTGATCATTTAGCACCCTGCACAAACTTGAAAGCTCCAAAATTCCTACTGGTGGGATCAATGCTGATTTGCAGAAGTCCACGTAAGACTTATTCAACTGCATGCATTTAGCAAAATAAAAAGTCAGTAATGAGATTGACAGCTGTTTTGTGGGACAAACTGATAAGTAGGATGCTTACCTCCCCTATTGTTGTATCCTTCTTTCCTCCGCGGAAAAGCTTCACAGCAGAGCATAGTATGATCTGTGGTTAAGGAAGCAGGATGAGTAGAAAAGATGGTTAATTGAGTAAGTTTTCCATCTAATGTTGTTTACTAAATAAAACAAATGTATTTGTAGATAACATGGAATACCGGAATCTTATTAGCAAAATTACCTGCTGATGGTGCGGAAGAGACTGTATGGTGTCCACTACTTGTGATTTAAATGTCTTTGATAAAGCAACAGCCATGTGATCAATCCTAACCTGCAACAAGAATATTTTTTGGACTTTTGAGTGAAAAGAAAATGTGGAAATAAGCCTGGTAAAGGTAAAAATATTTCAACTATTGAGATTTCATCAGTTTGTGATTTGCAACTATAAGTCTAAATGCAAATTGCCTCACGATCTCCTAGTGGATTATTATAAGAGGAAACACGACATGCAAAATGCACACCAAGTTCCAAGGATTGAGTCTCAGAACGGATTATGAAAAATTATGGTGCACTTACGATATCAATTTCCTGTTTTTTCACGACTGCAACATCTGGATCATTATGTTTCTCAAAGAACGTCGTCTCTACTGATGAACAATTCAAGTTGTTGGAAGACTCTCTTAGCTCTGCCTCTAGCATCTCTATTGCGCTCCTGAACAGTAGATTCAAAAGAAAGAAAAAAAAAGGTTAAGCGCTGATTTGCAGTTTCTAGACCTGAATTCGAAGGTCTTTTTCAAATTTTCATGTATGGTTTACAATTTAAGTCTACTGCCACACAAGTAAGTTGTAGAAAGTCAAACTAGAGCCTGAAGCAAACTCTGATTAGGCATGCTCAACATGTTAATTACACACACACGCACAAAAACTGAAATGTTGAAACCATGGTACAATTCCACAAGGCCATGATTCTATTTTCACTCTAGAATTTACATAAGTTGCCTAGGGTTGACCTTCATGACATCTACACGATGTAAATCCTTCACAAGGCTTCTAATCACATACAAAAGTTACTAAAAAAGCTAATACATCTCTTATCAAATCGGAATGAGACTAAGTTCTGTTAATTGCATCTATAACTCATTTGGCTATGCAATACATAACTGAAACAATTATGACAACACTAACCTGCAAACACAAAGAGCTTTGCGCATATCCCCAGATGCAGCAGCAACTTTCTGCCATTTAAAAAATTACTTTTAGTACCAACAACTTAATGAAAAAATGTTGAGCTACAATTAATTAGCGACAGATCTTGGTAAACTTACTCTGGCACAAAGCTCTAGAGCTTGCAGTTGAAAGATGGTGTAAGGTAATGCCTGCTATAACAAATATACTAATAATCAGAATTAAAAACTGTAGAAACTGTATCTTCTGTACATATAAAAGCTTCCTTTAAATTTACACCCTCAAAAAATATGTATCAAGTAATCTAAAGGAAAAGAAACTAAAGAAAACTCTGACCAAATTGACAGTGACCATTTTAGAAATTGAAAACATTATAACATTAACAAAATAACTTACTGTTAGCCGCTCTTGAAGAATCTTAAGGATTTGATCTTTGGAGTATGCTCGAAATGTTATAACCGCAGGCTTGCCTGGAACAATAAAGTGATGGTATTGAATCAGTATAACACCCCACCCACAGGGCAGCTAATTGTTTTTTCACAGAATTGTAACCAAACTAAGAGCACGGGGCTAGGGTGGCAAAGCACTCTTCCTCAGCTCTACCCATTAGTGAGAAATAGTAACAAAATGCATCTCAAAGAACATGGACCGATAACAATTTCTGAGTCTAGGACAAGGCAATGAGACTGAGACAGTACTATTTGTTGAGAAAAGTACATGTGTGTGTTGTCCTACATGAAAAGTGAATGAGAATATGAAATGGTTTATATACAGAGAAGGACCCAAGACCTAATAGGTTAACCTTTTGGGTCAAGTTGGGCTCCTGAAGTGTATTGGGCCAATTTTGCATGTGGTGTCTCCCCAACAAGTGGTATCAGAGCTGATGGTTCGTATGGATCAAGCGATCACACTCAGTTACAATTCCCACGTTGCCTCCCGTGGAGAGTTGGTGTTCCCGCAGGTGTGCGGCTGGTGGAGCATTTGGTGGACTCGCATGGTTTCGGCTCTCTTTCCCATGCTTGAGTTGGCTCCCGTTTGGAGTGTGATGCTTGGATGTGCCAGCTACTTGAAACTTTAACTTGAGGATCTTGGTGAACACACACATGAGGGGGAGATTGTTGAGAAAAGTACATGTGTGTTGTCCCACATGGAAAGTGGATGAGAATGTGAAGTGGTTTATATACACAGAAGGACCCAAGACCTAATAAGTTAACCTTTTGGGTCAAGTTGGGCTCCTGAAGTGTATTGGCCCAATTTCACATGTGGGGTCTCCCCAACACTATTGAACATATTCAGGAAAAGTTGCTAGCCTAGGGGGGAAAAAACGTTTACGACGAGTGATAGGCAGGCAATCAAAAAACAGGAAAGAGATATATACCCAACACAATTTATGTTAAAACAGTTGTATTTGAATTGCCATAATTTCATAACCAGGAGAAACTTTTCAGAATATCTAGAAACTTAAAATGTTGTATTACTCATGGATATTCATAATTCACATACAGATAGGAATTCTTACTCGAGAATGCAGTCAACTAGCAAGAGAAGTTGTATCCATCAAAAGGTGTTGAAAAAAGGACTATCAAAATTGTTGGATTACAGAAAGAAACAATGAAAGTGTATTACAATGCATAGAACATGCGAAATTAAAGCAAAAACTGAACTCACAATTTAATGATTGAAGTCTCGGAAGAAAGCGGTCAGCTAGGTCTATTGCATTTGCTATTCCTGCAAAAAGAAAATGATGTGAGCATCAAAAGGTCCGCAAACGACAGGGTTTCACTCCCTAAAATCTTTTAGAGCAATTCACATCCAAGTAGAGATTTACCGCCCGGAAGTCAAGTAAATAGTACCTATGAGTACACATCTAGATAATGGCAATGTTGTGAGCATGAAAAGATCATGAAGCACTGCCCGGTCTTTAGTTATCAAATAATCCAACTCATCAGCAATTATGATCCTGATAAAATAGAAGAATATTAATACACTTTCAATATGCTAAAGAGATGCTACTAATCGCATTTTCCATCCAAAGACATAAAGATGACATTGACTGTGAGTGCAAAAATCATAGCAGACTAAGGATTAGTTGCTTACATCATCTTTCTGCCAGATGATTGCGGTTTATGCGAATACAAGTTCTGGAGAAGCTGCAATGGTGAGGTAGAGCCATTACTTCTCTTTCGCGGTTGGTCTTTACCCAGTATCTGCTAGTAAAACTGCAGCTAAGTGTTTGCTATTTTCAATGAGCAATAGAATTTTTATAAGCATCATTACCTTGCTGAAAATATCGCTTGTGTTTGTAAGTGAGGTACAATTTATGGCTAATACGTCCGGTTTTCCGTGTCCAGTCTGGTAGTGAAAACAATAACGTGTCTCATAGATTAGTAAATGAAACCAGCACATTAAATGACCTACTTTTTATGTGGGAAAACAGAAATCTCACCTCTTCTGCCCAATCAAGCAAAATCTGTTTCACGTTTTCCATTGACAACGATTTTCCAGTCCCAGGACATCCACAAACATATAAACTTCCAGCCTTCTCTTGCTCTATGCACGATTTGCAGAACTCCAACACCTTCTTTTGCTCCTCTTCGCGGCAAACTATAGCCGACGGTGCCGTCGATACGTGCAACGCCTCCTTCACCGCCCTAATTTGCTCCGCATCTACAAATTTTTTTCCAGTCGAATCAATTACTCAGATTTCACCAAATTTCAACACATTAACTCAATTCAACACAATCTCACCTGCCGGATTCCAATTCTGCTTGGCGGTAAAATCGTTCAACAAACTCTTCACCGGAGATTTCCGCAACTTAGGAAGCCGTTTACAGATCTTACCCTCAATTCCCTGGAAAACGACAATTTCAGCCCAAAAAAAAAAAACACACTTCAATTAATCTTCGTCGATTACTCAATTCCTTGTGACTAGCAGTAACACTCACGTTTTCAGGTGTGTTGAGGTTGACATCGGCGGATCGGCGAGGCGACGTCCTTTTCATCGGAGTGGAGACCGGGCTCGCCTTCATCGGCGATGAGTTAGATCTCAGCTTCCGTTTCTGTGGAGTGCATTCGCCGTTGGATCGGCCGGTGTTCTCAGATCGGAGATCCATGGAACCGCCGTGTTCGGTTCGGCTGGCGAGGGACGAAGATTTGCGCTTGGCTAGGGCGGGCATGGTTGTTGTGATTTTGGAGGGAAATGTGTGTGTGATAGTTTGGTATATTGGTACTTCTTCTCTGCGGCGTTGGCGAGGTATAGAAAAATAAATAGGCGCGCAAAAGAGATAAAACAGCGTGATCTTTTTAGCGGGAAAGCGTAATCGCTCCTTTCGCGCCTGACGTTGGTCAAATTTTAAACTCGTAGACGGCTTTTATTAAGGGTGAATTAGACATTATACCATTGTGTGTAGATTCTGTAGAATGTAGATGCTTGAAAACAGTCTTCTAAGAAAATGAAAGAAAAATGCTTAAGACTTACTAATAGAATGTAAATTTCATATGTGAATCTCATACTAAGAAGTCCACCTTCAACAAATAGGTGGTACTATGCATTACTAGTGCCCTATAATATTCCTCTTTCAAGTCAAAATTGACGCCAAATCATATATAATTTATTAATAATGAAATTTATTCTTAATAAATTGCAATGTAGGAATGATATACTAAAAACAAATAAACTTAAAACATTACAAATAAGCGACAAAAAAAAAGATTAAATCAAATGAAATATGAACTCAACTAGAACTACTGAATAATTCTTCTCACATTTAAATAAAATAGAAACGATCCAAGAGTTCACGTACCTAATAAAAGATTATGAAAACACATCGCAGATGCACCGAAACTTCAGAAAACAAAGAATCAATGAATTAAAAATAGTCAAATCAATTCATTCTAACTCATATTTATAAGCTGATATACAATTTTGTACTTCCAAAACGAATATGGGATCTGAAATTAGTCGAATGAAGTAGATAATTTACTTGTTAGAAAAGTTTAAAAAAAGGAGGGGTTAAAAATCTCTCCTCATTCCATGCTTGCAGGGTGGGAGACCCGGACTTTCATACTTTAATACCAATGTGCCCACCAATATTAAACACAAAAAAAAAAAAAATATATGTTGTTATGCCCCAACCCAAGGAAGGGCTTTTGGTGAGGAGCATTGTTTCAAGAGAGAGGGAAAGCGTGGTTGACGAAATACCATTTTTCTTTAAAGAAAGTCCCGATTTAATGATTTACATAAATTTAGTTTTTTTTTTTTCAATTCTTAAAATAAATCAGCCAAGCTTTCTGTGTTATGTTGAGAAAGAATTCAACGATTCAGAAACAACGAAGAAAGGAGAATCATGAAATCCTTCATAGGTTGGATCCAATTTGATAACTAATAGCGGTTTGATCTTCTTGCATAGTCTTCACGCTGGGTGGGTCATCGGAACCGCAGTGCTGTCATGCGCGGAGATATGTCATTAGGGGTTTGTCACCGTCGATGGACAGAAAGCCATCGCCGGTTGGTGAGAGGCGGGGGGATAAGCAAGACGCCATTTGGATTTTTGGACAAAATTATCTTTCTACTATGCTGAGTTTGGTATGGCTTTTCCTTCCAAAAATCAGTTTATGCTTGTAACATAAATTGATTTTAATATTTGATAAATCTTCTCAAAAATGCTTTTTGAATAATTTTTAAAAACTCTAGAGGCAAAATCAGAGACAACTTAAAGATAATTTTAACTTTTAGATTGTGTAAGAATCAGTATAGTACAATTAATGAAATTTTCATAATACCCACAATACTCTTAATAAAATTTAAAATTTACAATTTTTACAATCTAAAATTAAACTCATAATATAATATAATATAATATAATAGTAATACTGTAACAAATAATATTACAATAATATTAATAACTCTAATATTATTATTTTATTTATTATAATAATATTATAATTATTTTAATAATATGATATTATAATTATTTTAATAATATGATATTATAATTATTATTTTATAATAATATTATATATTATATTGTATTGATATAATTATATTTATAATAATAATAATTA
>NW_010364303.1:430568-444065 GCF_000414095.1 Morus notabilis
ATATATATTATATTAAATATAATAATAAATATATATTATATTGTAATTATATATATATATATTATTTTATAGTATAATATAATATAGTCATAATTTTTAACTATATACAACAATTTAATCTCATAATTTATCAAATACTATTACACTAATTTTAGAACCAATACAGCTATTATAATTATAGTTTACCAAACACCCAGTTACTTTTTGTAATAACTGCTTCTTCTTTTAGCACAACTAAAAGCAATTTTTCTAAAATCTATAGCACTACCAAACTAAATCTATGTAAACGTTATTTATTTATGACTTTTTAATACATTTGGTTAAGGATGAATAAGTGGCTTATGAAAGTGGTGTGAGACCTACAAGGAGATAGTTACACTACATGACTTGAGTTGAAATTCAGTAAAATTATCAAAGTATTATAAGTGGCTTATAAGATCGTTAATTTCACTGATTATAGTTTTCAATTTCAATTTTGATACAGTTAAAAGCTCTCACAAAAAGTCACATTTAACTTTTTATGCTACAATAAAAAACTCTCATATAAAATCACATCTCAACTCAAATTAAAAATTCAAATCAACAAATTAAACGAGGTCATAGTAAAAAAAGAAATGGCATAACTATGATAATAATGATATCACATTTTGTACTATATAATGATATAAATAATATTAAATTTTATATGTTTATAATATTTTTAAAATTTTGTTATATTTTAATATACTATTTAAATTTTGCTATATGTTCATTAAAAAAAAAATTGCAATATGTATAAAGAGCCTGGATCTCACCTGGACTGCGGACCATGGGAGTCTTATAGTTGGGTTGGGTTGGGTTCGTAGCTGAATTTAGGCTTGGACTCTGTTAGGTAGGGTTAGTCGCTCAATTTGGGCTTGGACGCGACGGGTTGGATGTTTAGCTTGGGAGGTAGAGAATGCCACTTAACTTAGTTGATTGACTTTTGCCTCAAAAAAATAAAAAATAAAAAAAAAATTGCACTCACCATATTCTAATCTTCTGTTTTGTATGGTATCATTAGATGTATTTTTAGTATTTTAAATATTGTGGCATGACATTCTCCACGAGAACTTTTTTCTCATGGTACAAACATTGATATGTAGTATATATCTTAAATGTCCAAATATAAAGATTTTAAGACGTTTGATGAAAAGTAATTGACTTAAAAATGACTTAAGGTCGTGTTTGATAAAATAACACTAAAAATTCTAATGAACCAAGAATGAATTAGGTAATTTCTCCTTATACCAGTAAACAGATAATTTCTCTATTTCTATATCAGCAAGAGAGAACTTTGTGCTAGAGTATGACGACCTGTAAGATACAATTCTCAAATTGGTGATAGGCCTGGGTTTTTAATCTTTTATTTGTCTGCATTCCTTTTGAAAAACATATTTGTTCCTTTTCATATAGAAATTATACACGTATGTCCTCATCAAATCCAATTTAAAAACTAATTAAATCGTAGTCAATTACATTAATAAATAAGTCCCAATTGTTTGTTACTTCACATGGGTCATTTTTCAAACAGGATAGAAATATTTTAAACGAAAATTAGAACCCCATTCTTCATTAACGAAGTATTTATATTCTTATGAAGTTGGCTTTAATTCTTCCAATTGCTACATCGAAAGAGGATTTTTCTGCTTTGAATATTGAAGAGTACGCAGTGTAAAAACCCGTAAAATCCATACAGAACAACTGAATGTATTGAATTGATGAGTTATTAAGGCCTCGTTCAGTTCGCGGATTCAAATTTTTAATTCGAGCTGAGATGTGATTTTATATTAGAGCTTTTCACTATAACAAAATATTAAAATGTGATATTTTATGAGAACTTTTAACTGTAGTAAAACTAAAATTGAAAACTCGAATTAGTGAAATAAACGAGGTCTAAGAGTTGATATTCGATCTGAAGACTTTAATAATATTGTTCAATTTTCATGCTCCTTATTAATTTAAAAATGTATCCTCCAATTATAAACTCTTTGCTCCCCTCTACTTCTGTTTTATTTTAGATAAGAACTTATTCCCAAGATTGGCACTCATTGCTGGAAAGTAAATATTATTACGTGCACAGCGGTTTTGGTCGAAACAAACGTTCCATACATACAATGACGGGTTTCATATAGAAGTACTCTTTTTGCAGGAATTCAAATACTATTGTTTTTGCTGGAATACATTATTCATATACAAGTACTCTTTTTATTCTTTTTGGGATATAGAAGTATTTTGCTCTCAAGATTTGGCATTCCATGTGTCTCTCATGTTCTTGTCCGTTTCCGCAAAAAAATTTTTAAAAATGAAATCAAATTTACTGATTAATTATGCTTCTAACATGCAAGTCACATTTGGAGATCTCATCTTTATCCACAACCAAAGCTTACTTTTATGGTCGCATTCGACAAAACTTCTTTTTAGAAACAGTTGGTTATGTCAAAAGCAAATAAATTATAGAGGCCATGAAACTTCTAGCGGCCAAAAAAAAAAAAACAAAAAAAAAATCTAATCAGTTTGATGTAAAAATCACGTTGATCATCAAATTTTTTAAATATTGTTGCGGATTTTCATTCATTTATATATATATATATAGGCATAAACATATAGTTATGTGTGTGAAAGCCATAAATATCCTTTGAACATTTACTCACATCGGAACCAATAAGAAGTGTACAGCAAAGCAAATTGAACATTCAAAATAGAAGTTGCATGTATCACAAGGGCCGCATATTTAGATATGCATCACATATAAAGAATTTCAGTCATTGGTTCTTTCGAATCCATATGACGTGATTTTATGGCAGGCGGTTGGCGTCAGTGGTGTGGAATCACTCTTGAAGCTCAGACAAAGCCGGCCCCTCCACTGTGACGTAGTCGGCTATAGCTACCACTTGCATGTCGAAAAGGACCCTATATTTACCCACCTAGATATTTTCTCACGCACAACACTATATATTACAAAAATACCCTCTTCTTTCAATCTCTTTTTATCGTGTTATAATATTGCAACTGGTGACATATATTTCGATTTAATTTACTCATGTTAAAATATTTTTATCACCTATTAATCAAGTTAATATATATATATATATATATATATTCATCACCCTTTTGGCCGAAAAATCGGACCAAAACACTAATTTATTACTACATATTTTGGGTCATCATGGGATCAAAGAGAGGTGCTCTAGTTTTTAAGTTTTGTAAGAGCTATTTACAGCAATTAACTAACGTAAACCTTTTAGTATTTACTGCTCTATTGTGCTTTAAGCATTATTATAATTGCGTTGTCTAGCTAGGTACGTACATGTTTATCATGTGTAGCTAAAATTCGTAATTAGGTGGTCAATATGAGTCATCATGATGCAAATTAATTTTAAATTAATGTACGTGCTTGTTTACCAAGGTCATAGACATGAGGTTTGGATTCAAAATGCCCATATCCGTAAAGTTGGAAAGCAACAATAAATATTGGAAGGTTCCAAATGCAAAGAAATATACACAAGCGTTACTTATTTAATTACGTGATCATGATGTAATTGTTTGTGAAGGTGTTTTCATAACTAGTCATCATTTTGGAAAGAATATATATATATATATATATATATAATATTTGGACTCCAAAAAAAAAATATGCTCGTGAGAAGATCAGATGCAACTATCAAAAGAAAAGTTTTCTTTTCTGATTTCTTTTTCTAATTTTTTTTTTCTTTCGGGTGGGAGGAGATTGAACAAGACTAGATGAGAAGATAAGGAGATTGGCGTGGCATGGGCGTCTACATGTCTCTGTCGGATTACGAGCCCATGTGAACGCGACGACCCCTTGCTCGCGACCTTTTCCTTGTGTTTTTGGCTATTCCTCTCGATGCCAACAAACCATGTCATGACGAAGCCTAGCTATAAAGAGTAAATCTCTTTTGGTCTTCCTTACTTGAATAGTATCGCCTATAAGCATATTTGGAAGGCCAAACAAGAAACCCCAAGAGATTTTTCTCTTCATCTGTATATATCACCTTTGTTCGTCTATTTTCTAACGTCCAACGTTATTATCGTTTAGATTTTCTCGTCATTTTCATCTTCGTCACCCCACACACACACACACACATCTTTAATTTATATATAAAATAAAATTCCCTAACTAACCCTTGATCGATGGAGTTGAAAAAATTGAAAAGTACGTGGTTTGCTAGGGTTTTATGGAGGTCTTATTGTCTATTATCTATGTCATTTTAAATAATATAACACTTTTTACAATCTTGAGTGGTATTTCTATTCTTTTCCGCAGAAAAATAGGATTGGAGAGATGAGTACAAAGCGATCAAGATGAAAAAAAAGGGAAAGGAGTGGAAGAAATTTGGTAGTATGCTACAACTTATGTACGTCTTTGGATTTATGCTATAACTTTTTGTGCTTCATATTTATATCATGTTTTGTAAATTCTTTATTAGTTTCTTTATGCGTTACAAATCAAAACTCCAATATCCATGACATAAATATAAAGGCGTCTGTGCCAGTCCTCTAAATTTCTCAAAAGAATATTGAGTTATTTGGTAGAGGAAGAGATGTAGGCCAATAAATATGGAAAAATAAAAAATAAAAAAGGGACAACATCTACAGAAATCTCTTCGGAAAAAAAAAAAAAAAAAATCTAAGAAATCTACTAGTTTTCTCTTCCTCCAAGTCAACCAGAGAGATTTCGTATTCGGTATACAACTACGCACGTGCAATTCTTTTTTCCTTGTGTTTTTGTCTCCATATTCCAATTTTACTATTCCTACGTTTTAAAAGACTTCCAAATCCCTATATCCCGAGCCTCTCAGCATTACGTATATTTTTCTTCTCTTCCAGCTATGCTACTGTAGCAGATTGCTTTTATTTCGTTGCATTTTGTTTAACAATTAAAAGACGATATAAAAAAAAAAGTAAAATACGAGATGTACTGAAGAAAAAACTATTGAAACATGTATTCTCTTAGTAATATATAAAGCATGTAACTCACTAACTTGATAGCTAGCTATAGCTTTATTTAATTTTCATAAAACAATTAAATAGAAAAGGAGGGAGTTAAAGGATATGATATTATATTACTAGATGTGAAATATACTGCTTTGCATATATAGCTTTGTATAAGTAAGATTTTTTTCTTTTTTTTTCTTTTTTTTTTTTTGAACTTTTACACTATAAGAGGGCACTTGGATGCTTATATTTAGGGTCCGTTCAGTTCATTGATTTGAATTTTTAATTCGAGTTGATATGTGACTTTATGTGAAAGCTTTTTACTGTAACAAAAAAGATAGATGTGATTGTTTCTGATAACTTTTCACTGTAACAAAACTCGAATTCTAAACTCGAATCGGCGAAATGAACGGGATAGTTCACTTTTAATTTCGTTAATTAATTATCACACTGCTTTTTCTAGTGTACGTTATAAACGAGTCTTAGCCAAAGCTTATTGATCTTAGAGCTTTCACTACACGCATACAAAGCAGAAGAGTGCAGAATTCACAAAATATATAGTTCATTTATGTAATCATAATAAATAATAATAATAGTAATAACAATAATAATATAATGATAATAACTTCATAGTTAAATTCTCATGGTTTGGATAAAAAAAATCCCATGGCCGGTCAAAAGAAAGTTTTACTACTTTTGGTTATACATTACCCCTGGACATTTGCATTTAAAAGTACCATACTAGTAATTAATAAAGCAACAAATTGTGAAATACTTCACCAAAAAAAAAATGGTGTAATATTTACATACATGACATATATATCGGGGTCACATTGAAGCATGTGAAGGAGTTTGTACCCCTCTAGACATAGAAAACATGACGAGTTTGTATCCAAATATTGCTATACACATATAATGCAATGACATATATATCGGGGTCACACATTGAAGCATGTGAAGGAGTTTGTACCCCCCTAGACATAGAAAACATGACGAGTTTGTATCCAAATACTGCTATACACATATAATGCAAAACTATAAGGACAATTTCAAAAATTCTCCCGAATTATGACCCTTGGAACACTTTATCTATTGAATTTTAAAACGTAACATCTGCTCTCCCCAAACTTTGTTCCGTTAACAAGTTTTCTCCTTTTGTTACAATGAGTGACGAAAATTGCACGTGTCACTTATTTAGTGAGAATTAAAAGTGCAATTACACTATTACTCTCTGAAAATATTAAAAATAATAATAAGACAAAATAAAGAAAATCCTCTCTCCCCTCCTCTCTCTCTCTCTCGTCTATCTTTCTCTGACTTTCTTTCTTTCTAATTTCTATTTTTTCCAATTTCTAACACGAGGCTCCTTCTTCTCTTCTTCTCTATTCAGCGAGCCCAGTCGTCGTCGTCTCGCCGACCCACTGCGCCTCCTCCCTCTTCAGCCTCAGTGACCCAAATCCATCGCGCACCGTGACCCACCACCGTTGCGCCTAAGCCTGCTTTTCTCTCTCTCCAGCCCCATCGCGACTCTTTGTTTGGCCTCGGTAACCCAACCCTATTAATGTTGTAGGTGGAGATCTAGTTTCTCAGGTTTGAGATTTTTTTTGGTTTCTCAGAGATAGAGTGATAATCGAGAAAGAGAGATAGGAAGAGAGAGAGGATGACATAAAGGAGGCTAACCGGTGCATCTGCAGTGAAAACAAAAGGGTTGTGGAGAGTGCTTTACATTCTCTTCAATGGTGTAGAGAGGCACAACAAAACCATTCTTGTCAATCACAAGTAGAGTGCCCCTCATGCTTGTGAGTGACACAGATAAGTGCACGTCCAATTAATAATTTTAATTATTAATTATTAATTTTTTTTCAAATTGTGAAAGTGGCTTAATAGTGGAGAAAATTTATGTGCAAGAGATCTGGTTTCATAATTAGTCAAGAATTACCCTCTTTAGATAGATCATGCGCTTGACACGTGGTGAATTTCGTCACATTGTAACCTAAGGGGAAAACTTGTTAACAAAATAAAGTTCGAGGAGAGCGGATGTTACGTTTTAAAATTCGGGAGATAAAGTGTTATAAAGGTCATAGTTCGGGGGGAGTTTTTGAAATTAATCCAAACTATAAATGAAGAGATCATTGTGTCCCTTGTCTGAAAAAACAACATTACCCATAAAAGGAGATTGGGCGTAGTTTGGTCCACAAATTTCCATGCCTTTCCATTATTTTTAACGGTTTCACCCACCATATGCATATGATTATTTGATTGGAGGTTGTTACGTCTTATATATAAAGTTATAAACCCAAGCATAGAGATGTCAAAAGGGTCGTGGCCAGGATGCCACGACCAACCCCAAGCCCGTGGCGGGCCTGGGCCGTGCCTTGCATGGCTCTGCACAGTGCAGAGTCGTGCCAGGGCCGGGCTTGAGGAGAAACCCTCAAGCCAAGCACTGGCCCTCAGCCTTAGTCCATAAGGGCTAGGGCCGGGCCCGGACCCAAGCCATTCACAGGCCGACCCTGGCCTTTTTAAATTTTTTTATAATATTAATTAAATATATATATATATATCATATGCCCTTAAAATATGTGATTTTATTGAGTTGAGATAATACGAATAAGTACACATAAATGACTACCTTGTTAAAAACCTTGCCAAGTAAAACTCGTGGGGAGATCGGGACAAAACCTTAGCGAAGGAAAAAGAGTGCAGTATTCTAAAATGGTAAACTACATTATTGAATAATTGCTCCCAGAAGATTCTGTTATGTCTAAGTTTGAAAAATATTCTTGAATTGAATCATCTGTATAGTGTTGTTTTCATCTTCTGGCATCTTCCCAGTCTTTAACACACATTAGCCCCTCCAAGATAGCCGGATACATTCTGCTCCTCTTCTCATCAAGAATTCGGTTGCTTGCACTAAGTGCTTGCTTCAGTGCTACCGTTTACACTGGAGTTGTCAGAATGTCACATGCTATTATGGACAGTGTTGGAAAACGATCGGTCTTGCTCTTCCACCACTATAAGATGTCTAGCTTGTCGTCATCGATTACAAAATTTGATTCAAAATATTTAACTAGTTCGGTAGACGCTTGTGTTGATAACGATCCTGACGCTTTCTCCTTCTTCTTCAAGAAGCTCTACGATGAACCTTTGTGCCCCGAACTGCTTCTTGACGTCGAAGTTCAATATTCTTTTTACCTAATATGTATTTTGCTTCATACAAACCAAATAATTTTGCTAACATTTTCCTAGCTTCGGCAATAGTTAGTTGCATATCAATAGCTAAATTTGTTGCCGTAGCAGACATCAAATATTCGGTTCATCTAATCCGCATCTAGGATCTAAAATGGTTGCTAATGCATATAACATAGGACAACCGGTCCAATAACTTTTAAATTTAGCTTCCATTAGCTTAACTATGGTTCTAAAAAGTTCAATATCCCTATAATAAGATAATATTTCTGAAATATTAAATAGTTGATGCAAAGCCAAATGTGCATGTAGGATAATAAACTCTAGAAATTAATTCAGTTGCATTGTAGAAAACTTCTAAAAATTTAAAAAAGTACTCACCAATTTTCCAATCTGTATCGAAAAATTAAATGCTCATTGTGTTTACTGTTCACGTACGTTGTGATGATCTGTTGATACAGAAGTGCAGTATTCAACATTAAATAGGTAGAGTTTCACTTATATCTCACATCAGTTGAAAGCTTTCTTGGGCGCATCTGACTGTTCTTGCAATATTGTCGAAATTCTTGGAGTCGAGCTCTAGAACTAGATATGAAGGATAAAGATTCTCTAATATTTGTTAGATGAGAGGAAATATGTTCAATTCATGTTTGTACTACTAAATTTATTATGTGACACGAACATCGTTGATGAAAAATTTCGCCACCAAAAGGTGGTTTCAAATTAAGTTTAAACATGTTAATTGCAGCCGTGTTAGCTGACGCATTATCGAAAGTAATAGTTAAAATTTTATCTTCTATCCTATAAAACCTACAAATTTCCATTATTGTTCCAAAAATAGCACTTGCATTATGAGAAAATATACATAAACGAAAACCTATTATTCTCTTTTGTAAAACTCATTCCTCATCGACATAATGCGCCGTGACGCATAAATATCCAGTTTTATTGCACCCCTCCCAAAGATCAGAAGTACCCGATATAGTAGCATTAAAAGACCTAAAATTATCAACTAGAGATTGTCTCATTGCATAAAACACTTTCATGCAATCAGAACAAATTGTGTTTTTACTTACCTTTTTAAATTGTGGGCAAAAGACCTTCTGTATGAATTCTTCAAACGCTACATCATCTGCAAAAGAAAGAGGTAATTCGGCACTAGCTAAAAATTTAACTAGTGCCTCACAAGCACATTGTGCATTGCATGTAAAATTTTACAACCCTTGTGATGTGAGTGATAGTGTTTGTTGGCTAGAGTTCACACTCCCACTTTGGTGCAACGGTAGACACGATTTCCAATGTCTATCCAGATTACCAGTACCCCCACTCTTTTTATTAGAATTTTGCTTTTTACAATATTTACATACCACATGAATTTCTATTTCACCTGTTTTTAGATTTGGTCGGGGCTCCTCTGTGAAATGCAGCCATGCAGGGGTAGTTCGTAGTCTTTTTCCCCTGCTAAATTCTCCAACTTCCTCATTGTGCATTGAAGCATTATCAACTGGAACAGTTCTGATTCAGTGGGGTTGGAGTTGTGGGGCAGCATTTCATCCTCATAAAATGACTCATCACCAACCTCAGGGAGCATAGTGAAATCAGGAAAATTTGATCCGACCATTTTCTAAAAAAAAAAACAGAAACTACTATTAATTCGTTCATTTATAAACAATAAACAATATAAATAAACTTGAGTAATACAATGTTATGTAACAAAATTGATAAGTAGAATACCTTTTTCTGAAATTTCTTCAAATTGATTGAACTTTGTAAATGAAAGAGCAAAAAAATGAGTAATCGAGAGAGAAAAGCTTAGAATCAATATCAAAGAGACAAGATGAGAGATATAATGAGAGTGAGAAGAGAAGTTGATAGTGAATTGTTGTGTGAAATTTGAGGGTATTTATAGGGGGGTTTTGAGCAATTTCTGACCAAGTGACCGTTGGGCACTCGATGGGCCCAACAGTCACTTGGTCGCGTGCCTCGCGAGCTGTCTGGCGGGCCGAATACAGGCCTCGACCGGACCGAACAATGACCGAATCCGTGCTTTAGGCTGAAATAGGGCATGGGCCGGGCCGCGGGCTTTAAGGGCTAGGGCCGAGCCTAGGCTGCAGGGTGAGAAACTGCAGCCTAATCCTAGACCATCTCACGTGCCGGGTGGGCACGGTCCGTAACAGTACATTCTCAGACCGTGCCAAACCTGACATTGTTACGAGCTGAACCGAGCCGTCCACAGCCCGGCCCATTTGACAACTTACTCAAGCATTGTGTTATATTCTGATAATTATAATATATATGTCCACTTCCGTCTGATAATTAAGTGGCTTGTGGGCGTCATGTTAAATCTGTGCTCGTCACTGTAGCTTTTTCAGTATTCCGTACAGGATGATTGAAGGAAAGTGTTGTCCCGAATAAGGCTACCCAAGAGGGGGGGTGAATTGGGTTTTGAATATTTTTCTAGAGTTTATATGATTTTTCAAAGATTAAACTAAATATAGACAATTAATTGAACAAAGAACCTTTAACAAACACTTGGTGTACAGAAAATTATGTAAGTTAATACAATAGCTCAACCACTTGATTTACATGGAATAAACCAATCTAATATGATAAAAAGAGTTCAATAAATTTATCACGATGAGTTAAGACAATCAATGTCAGCAATTAAATTTGAAGTGCGAAAATTAAAGAGATAGAGTTAGAGAGATGCAAACGAGATTTATAGTGGTTCGACAAATGAATTTGCCTACATCCACTGTCGCCGAGATATTCCGCCTCTCGACCTCTTTCACTATTCAATCGACTTTCCGGCACGATCACTCCTCTTACAAGAAGGCGAATCTTTCTACCCGAGGCTTCGCCTAACCTCTTACACAATGTCGATTTTTCACGGAGATCGACCAACCAAGTAACCCAATACCAAAGTAATGATTATGAGTAATGAAACACTTAGTTTCACTCTCCTAACAAAGGTTTTACACAATTTGAAATCACTAGGAGATGATGAACTCACACTATCACAATATAACTCAAGTTAGGCTTAAATGTATGTGAGAGAGTTAGGGATTTTGAGAAGATGATGATTATGTGGACACAAAGGAGAACTCTCTTTTAGATTTTGAAACTTTGAACTCGTTCTCTGTTTTTCACAAGGATAGCTATTGAGAAAAAATGGCTTTTCTCTATTTAAACTCTTTTACCAACGGTCATATTTTTGCCCGTTTACCCAGTACCAGTCGACCAGAGCGGTTGACCGGTTGATACAAATTTGAATTCATGCTGTTCAACATTCTTACGGAGTGACTGTTGAACAGAACCGGTCGACCGGAGCGGTTGACCGGTTGAGGCATCACCGGTCGACCGGTGCATTTAGCCTTCTCTGTCACCGGACGACGTAGGTCGACCGGATGACACTTAATTTGCCTCAAATCTTCACACATTTGTACTTTTAGGCCAAATGTCATTATGCACTAAGTTTAGTCTCATTTTTAAAGAATAATGTGAGTGTGTGCATGAGCCAAAACAAGAATTAATCATGACAGTATGAAGTCAAAATCAAATACAAGACTAAGGAGATATTAAAAAAAAACCTATTAGTACTTGTCCAGCTTGATTTTGTTTGCTTGCTCTTGATCTTTGGTATTTTAGCACTTCAAGCCTTGAATTCCTTCTTCAATTTGCATTTGTCAATCTTGAATGTATTTGCATTGTATTCCTCAAAATGCTTCTTGAGTTGATTTATAACAATAATTACGCTAAATACACAACTCAAAATAGAATCATTAGAGACATAATACATTGTGTTTGTGATCATCAAAACATGAGAATATTCAACCTTGGGCCAACAATCTCCCCCTTTTTGATGATGACAAACACTTGATTTGCTAAGATAATATAAGCAATTACATTGTTTTTCTTTACAAGTGTTATGACTCCCCCTTATTTAATCACTTGATACTTGCTTGAAAATATTCTCCCCCTTAATCTATTAAGCCCTTAGAGAGAACATCAAGTGACAATAGGCAAAAACACTTGATACCCCATCTCCCCCTTTTGTCATCAACAAAAAAAAATCATAACAATGTAATCACCAAATAAGTTACATTAACCATTAGTCATTCAAATAAGTTACATTAGTCATTAGTAATAAAATAACCATCAAAAGACATAGTGAAACATTAATTATTTATCTAAGAAGGAGGAGGCCCTTGAAAATTGATACGACGAAGTTGTTCAAGAATTTGTGCTTGCGTATCGGCGATTTCTTGATGATGGACTTGAAAATCATTCCGGAGATTGGAGATGCTTGAGTCGACAAAGGAATAGAGACTTTGGATGCCGGTGTTTAGTTGCGTTTGAAGCTCATCATGACTTGTACAAAGGGACTCAATCCGTCCATGGAGGTGATTTAATGCTTCGTCATTGAACTGAGTTGAACTGCCTCTAGTCTCTTCTTCGTCTCCTTCGTTTTCAACTCTGGCCCTTTTCTTCGGAATCCACCTTCCATTTTCAAACTTATAGCCCATGAGTTTGATCGTGGTTTTATTGTAATCAGATTTGGGTGGAATAACATCTGTTTCGTCATCAAGATCCACGTTGAAATAACGAAAAACCTTTGTTAGCACCATCCCATACGGAAGACTCGGATCCCTAGCCAAATTATTGCCCTCCACCATCTTGTGAATGATCAAATAGGAAAGGTTTGTCCGTTCACTTTAGAGAAGGCAGAACATCAGATAAAGATCAGTGAATGAAACCTCATCCCTATGCCCTCCTCTAGGAGTGATATTGTTTGAGATAATGTGGTGAATGACTCTACTCCTAAGGGGTAGTTCATTGGCTTTTGGCTTTGGGGGTAGAGGCTCAATCTCGTCTTCATCGCTCCATTGAGTTGGGGTTTTCTCCATAATAATCCTTGACATTGTTTCCCCATGATAAGCCCAAGAGTCACAAGTATGCACACATTTTCCCACATTCAGAATCCCAAAAATGTTTGAGATTACCTCTCTATCAATTTCTATGCGTTGTCCCTTGAGAGTGCATGATAGTTGGACATTGGAGTCACACGTCGTGTATTCCATATGGGCATAAAAGGCTTTTACTAACCTAGGGTAGACTACTTCCTTAACCTCCACAAATGCTTTCCAACCTAGAGTCTCAAACAATCTCTCAATATCTAACTCTCTAAACTCACTAAAGTCCACAAATCTTCCTTCTACAATGGATTTCTTTTCAAAAAGCTTAAAGGAACGAGAATTAAATTCAGCATTGGATACCTTCTTTCGTGGCCCAAAGGAAGTGGATTTCACATTTTTTCCTTTTCCACGTGATGAT
>NW_010364303.1:448217-454119 GCF_000414095.1 Morus notabilis
TTTCTGGCACGATCACTCCTCTTACAAGAAGGCGAATCTTTCTACCCGAGGCTTCGCCTAACCTCTTACACAATGTCGATTTTTCACGGAGATCGACCAACCAAGTAACCCAATACCAAAGTAATGATTATGAGTAATGAAGCACTTAGTTTCACTCTCCTAACAAAGGTTTTACACAATTTGAAATCACTAGGAGATGATGAACTCACACTATCACAATATAACTCAAGTTAGGCTCAAATGTATGGGAAAGAGTTAGGGATTTTTAGAAGATGATGATTATGTGGACACAAAGGAGAACCTTTCTTTAGATTTATGAAACTTTGAACTCGTTCTCTGTTTTTCACAAGGATCGCTATTGAGAAAAAATGGTTTTTCTCTATTTAAACTCTTTTACCAACGGTCATATTTTTGCCCGTTAACCCAGTACCGGTCGACCGGAGCGGTTGACCGGTTGATACAAATTTGAATTCATGCTGTTCAACATTCTTACGGAGTGTCTGTTGAACAGAACCGGTCGACCGGAGCGGTTGACCGGTTGAGGCATCACCGGTCGACCGGTGCATTTAGCCTTCTCTGTCACCGGACGACGTAGGTCGACCGGATGACACTTAATTTGCCTCAAATCTTCACACATTTGTACTTTTAGGCCAAATGTCATTATGCACTAAGTTTAGTCTCATTTTTAAAGAATAATGTGAGTGTGTGCATGAGCCAAAATAAGAATTAATCATGACAGTATGAAGTCAAAATCAAATACAAGACTAAGGAGATATTAAAAAAAAAACCTATTAGTACTTGTCCAGTGTTTGCTTGCTCTTGATCTTTGATATTTTAGCACTTCAAGCCTTGAATTCCTTCTTCAATTTGCATTTGTCAATCTTGAATGTATTTGCATTGTATTCCTCAAAATGCTTCTTGAGTTGATTTATAACAATAATTACACTAAATACACAACTCAAAATAGAATCATTAGAGACATAATACATTGTGTTTGTGATCATCAAAACATGAGAATATTCAACCTTGGGCCAACAGAAAGATGGGACCTTTGCGTTTGAGGAGATAAAGAAATGGTTAGGCAAAGCAAATGCCCAAAAAACTTGTTCAACGAATGACTAAAATGAGGATTAAGAGCCCGTTTGGTTAGATTATTCGTTCTCTGATTCGAATAATGGTTCATGATTCGCTACAATATTTCTCTCACTAAAAATACACGTAAATCAAAATGATTCTAATATCATGGTTATAATCCATGAACCAAACAGGCTCTAATTCTTAATATTTAATAATGGTTACATGTGAACCAAAATCTAACCACTAATAAAGGACAAAAAACAATAATAATGCACAGTACTTATAACGCTTTTACTTTTTGAGGGGATTCTTTAACTGGATATATGGGCATGTTCTTTTGTTTAAAAAACTCAAAAAGACAACTCGAGTTTCAACTTTATTCAAGTTCACGTTCTTTTAAGTTTCAACTTTACTCAACTTTATTTAAGTTACAACTTCAACTCAAGTTATAATTCAAATTCAACTCAAAAACTACACTCAAGTTACACTCTAAAAGAACAAACTCATAGTTGTGTATGTTTCTAAATATCAACTCACATTAGAATTATAAGGTTTGTTTAGTTCACGTGTTGGAAGTAAGATAATTTTGATTTTGTACCGTAATTATCTCTAAAAAAAATTAATAAAAAAGTTCTTATAAATGGATTTCCTTATAAATTGTAAATTTAAAATTAAAATTACTGACTTAAACGGGTAAATTAAATGACATTATAAAAAAAAAAGCGTTTTAAAAGGAAAAATTTTTCCTGCTAAAAGTTAGGGGTCGCTACAATAAAGCTATAGCGAGAAAAAATTACCTCGTTGATTCGCCGCAACAACTTCATAGCTATAAACTAGTAGCGGCGACTTTGAAATTCGCCGACATACTTAATGGCGAATTATACATCTATATGCGTGAACTCGTGGCTATATGACGTTTATTCTGATTACTTTTACAGAGTTTGTAGCAGTGAAAATTTTCGCCACTACAGAATTTCTCTTGAAAAAAAAAATGGAAACCCTGTCTATTTACATTTACATTTGTAAAAATTCCAATCGGTCTGTTTTTCATTTTTTCAGACTTGAGCATTCAACATTATTCTGCTTGGCCTTCAATATCTGCTACCTCCATTTATTTTAGACTTGTTCTTTGCTTCTCCTACACCTGTGCCTTTCGTACACACCCATAACACAATACATTGCAGAACCAGAATACCACATATAACATTTACAACTAAAAAATTTATAACCCAACAAAGATGAACGTGATGAGATATGGATGAATGCAATTCGACATTTTTACAACCAAAGCAATTACCCAAGATGATGAAATTCCAAGCAAATGCATTTTTACCTACAATGAAATCAGTTTCCCGAAGCAAGCTTATACTTTACAAACAAAAAGCAAATATTCCCACCTGATAAAATACCAAATACAACTCAGAAAGGAAGAAACCAAAAAATATAACACACAACTCTCAAAGAAAAAAAAAAAAGAAAAAATCAACCAAGAATAGAGGCGTCACGTCAGTAGACAAAAACTCACCCAAAATGTTCCTCTAATTTTTTCAGATAGCATAACCAAAAACAAAATATTGCATTTACAAAAAAAAAAAAAAAAAAAAAAAAAAAAAAAAAACCTTTCATTAAGATAGAAACTTATCCAAAATTTTATATATCAGAAAAATTAATTTCCCCAATCTTTTCTACATTAATAGCACCATTTTCAAACAAACCCAAATAGGCAAAAATCAAGATCTGCAAAACACAACAAATTAAGAAAGTTGATTGCACACAAATTTACAATAAAATAAAATAAAATATGCAAAACCCATGAACACACATGAACTAAAGTGTGGGAGAGGGTTTAGAGGGAGTATAAGGCCAGAGAGTTTTTAGACGGAGAGAGAGACAAATTAAAGAAATTAGAAGAGTCAAAAAGAAAGAGGAGAGAGAGACGTGTGAGAAGAGGAAGAGTCTATATGTTTAAAAAAAATATCAAATTTATATTTAATAAAAAATATATATTTTCTATAAAAGAGCGATACTTTTGACGCTCATTATTTTTTTGAAAGTCAATATAGACGTTTAAAGTATTTCACCATGCATTTTTATTATTTTTTTTTGTTATTATGTCGAGCTTTAGCGGTTGTATTAAATCCTCTCTAAAGTGCATAGAGAGAATCTCTTGGCGAAAAAAGAGGCCACTACATGTGTCTCTAGTGAAGAAAATTTTTCTCACTATAAGCCTCCTCTTTTAACACATTCATTTTTGGATTGGGATGAAAGTTTTCGCCGTAATATATTTTGAGAATTGAAATTTTTTTTACCATGTTTGACTATCTTTGACTGAGTTCGCTGCTATTGTCATTTGTAGCAATAAAAAATTTCGCTCTTATAACTAATAGCTAATGCGCTCGATTCTTGTAGTGCGCGCCAATACAAATTTGAAAGCATTGTAATAGAAAAACATGACTTCACGTTTTGAAGTAATGGAACGAGCGACCAATATTATTGATTCAAGTGGCCATTTCCGTCAACGTCTTCTTTAGATCCCGTTCATTTTACTGATTCGAATTTAAAATTTGAGTTGAGATGTGATTTTATGTGAGAGTTTTTTACTGTAATAAAAAAATTAGATGTGATTGTTTGTGAGAGTAAAAAACTCAAATTTTAAACTCGAATTAGTGAAGTGAATTCTTCCAATCGCATTATCGTTTAACCCTTAGACGCTACAATGATCTTATCCACATAGCATATATGAGCCTATGACTAACCGGTACTAGTGATCATTTGAGTTCATGACGAGAAGAGTTCCAAAAAGTCGGTCTTTCTCTTTAGCGTTGCGGCCTCATATGCATCTTGTCAGTGACATTGGAATTTTCTTGGCAGTTAAATTATTATGCGGAAATGGAAGTAAATAATATATTTTTTAAGTTAAATTAAATAAATAGTATATTTTAAAATTATTTAAAGTAAATAATAGTTTAATTACGCATAATGTTTCATTTACAATTAGTAAAAAATAATTTACGTAGTAAAATTTTTTTTATTTATGTAGAAATTTTTTTTAACATATGTTTCAGTAATAAATTTAGCACTAAATATGACGTATCTAAATTTTGACATTTGCATGCATGTTTTTGGTTGATGTATTCCTTTTTATTTAATTATCACAATATTATTATTTTCAAATTATTTTAACATTAAAAGTCGATATTTCACAAGTTCCAAAGCTTTAATTAATACAAAAAATAGATGTAACATTACACAGTAATCAAAAAATAGAATAACATATTAAATATGTTATTTTCATATTTTTTTGGCTTCAAATATAACATTAACATTAGTATTTTATATTGAAAATTTCTTACTTACCTCTAGTTTTCAGCCCCCAAAAATTGTAAAATAAATTAAAATAATAATTCATTCCATTATAGCTTTTTGTTTAAATTATATTCTTGTACAGTATATATATATATATATATAACATTTCAGTTTAGTATAGCATGCAGTTTTCAATTATTATTACCAAACAATAATATACTAATTTGACGGAATTCTATACAATTTTGATGGTATTATACCTTGTCATCGCAGAATTTTCTTTCTTATTATCAAAAGCTTATCTTTTTTCTTTCTTTATTCCATTTCAATAATTAAACCTTTTAGTTTTGATTTTCTTTTATCAAAAGCTTATCTTTTTCCTTTCTTTATTCCATTTTCAATAATTAAACCTTTTAGTTTTGACGGTGTTGCATTTTTTCAGACATATAATATTAGAAGAAGAAGACAAGCTATACGCTGCCGATATAAGTTTCAATACATAAATACCAATTGGTAGCACTGCTAGCTAGCTAGCTGTTCAGCATGGACGGTTATATATATATATATATATATATATATATTTTTTTTTTTTTGGGCTTTAACTTTACTAACTCAAATTTGTTAATTCGAGTTAAAAAAATGGATTTGAGTTACAAAATATTTGAGTTTAGTTTGGACTTTGAGTTAAGTGTTTAGGAGGAAATGCTCGTTCGTTTCGCTGATTCGAGTTTAGAATTCGAGTTGTACTAAAGCCAAACTCCAATTATAAAGAAGTGTCCTTTTCTGCAGAGACAATCCGCACTGTAGAACCAAACTTGAGTAATGGGAAAACAAAGAGTGGGTGAAACTCACCAACTCGAGTTATTACTCAAGTTTGAAATTCGAATTGCGTTTAGTGAACGCATAACTCAGCTCAATTTCACACTCGAGTGTGATCTACGAAGTGAACGGTCCATAATCTTACTATTTCTCATGTGAACTAACTTTGTAGCTGTACATATTAAGATTAGTGCACATTATAATCTAGATTTTTTACTTTCCAACTTGCTTAATTTAACCTCTTTCTCATTAGTTATTATATAAGCTCCCAATAATGAGAATCAAAGTTGGCCTTTTCTATTGGAAAGTTTGTTTAAGTTGTTGGCGTCAAGCGCACGTCCTTGTCTTGCATTATACAAGATCAGTTTGGACTATGCTCGCTACCTATAGCTATTCCTTGACAAAAGAGTCACCGGTTGAAAAACCTTTCTCAAGTAATATGTTCTGTGGCGTACTTATCTCTTTTTTTTTCAACATACATATATCATATATATATATATATATATAGAAATTTTCGGTACCGAATTAGAAGACACATATATTGACAAAAGAGTCACCGGTTGAAAAACCTTTCTCAAGTAATATGTTCTGTGGCGTACTTATCTCTTTTTTTTTCAACATACATATATCATATATATATATATATATATAGAAATTTTCGGTACCGAATTAGAAGACACATATATATATATATATATAT
>NW_010364303.1:456017-491429 GCF_000414095.1 Morus notabilis
ATATATTTAAAAAAACATTATTTTTTCTTTAGCATCTATATATATTTTTTTAAAATATGAATAATGTGAAAAGACACGTATAATTTATCTAAATATTTATATATATATATTTTTAAAGAAAATATACATGTGCCGAAAATGAAATGTACATATCTTTTTAAAAAATATACATATATCACTCTAATCCGATACTAAATTGGAGACTTTACCTATATATATATATGTATGTATCCTCCCGGCCGTAACTTTGTTTACTGTGTACACGTAGAATTATGATCAACTGAAAACTCAACAAATTTGGGGGAAAGAATGAAGGTTGATATAACCTAATGTTTGGTAGTTGGTACAGTACAGACGACCAATATGTTGGCTGGCATCGCAACTTAAATTACGGACATATACTTTTCACAATATTTACCAATATTCTGATAACGTTTCTCTACAAGCGTGACTAATTAATGAAATAAGATATAACTGTTGAGTGAAAATATTTATTAATGTTGAAATAATATTTCACACACAACATAATTTCACTTATTCTAGGATTTAATTAGAATAGGAGTTTATTATTTTTAGTTCGACCCATTCAAAATTATAAGAATAACCTCTTAATTACAATCCTTTGGTACAAGAAAAAACCTTTTGATTCCAATTAAAACGGTAAATACTATTTTTTTTGTGAATTTGGGAAATTCTTAAATTTGGTTTTGAAAATTTGGATAATTTCTCGGTGTATGACCTTATGAGGAATTGATGCACTTTGAAATTTGATTTGGTTTTGTATTGATTTTATCTTTTATGGGAATTTTAGAATTGAATTTGGTCTTGAAACTGCACCTAAATTTTAGGTTGCCTACGTATCCTTTGCAGAATCAAGTCAATCGTAGTTCTTGAAAAATTGCGGCTGAACTCAGTGAATTTTGTCGAGTTGCCTACATACCCCGTTAAGGGATCAAGCCACTTGTAGTTCGAAATTTAGTTTGAATTTGGATTTTGAAGAATTCCCCGATATATGATCATAGGAGGAATTCAGGATCGAATTTGATCTTGAAACTGCACCTAAATTTTTAGGCTGCCTACGTATCCGATAGGGAATCAAGTCAACCGTAGTTCTTAAATTTGAATTTGAATTTTAGAGAATTCCTCGATATATGACCATAGGAGGAATTCAAAGATATTTTAAAATTCAATTTGGAATTTTACTTTAGAGTTTAGATTTGATAGTCATATTTGGGTAATTCCCCGGTATATAACCTTATGAGGAATTAAAAGGATCATTTTTGAATTTAGTGTTGAGATTTTTTTTTTATTTGAATTTAGGATTTGAAAATTATATTTGATCACCATATGATTTTATGAGACAATGGACTCATCTTTTTGGGCTTAGGGACCATAGAATGGCCTAATTTATGCACTTTAGGGTATTTAATATTCTGAATTGTTTTGAAATTTATCTTTTATCCCTTATTTTTTTAATTTTAAATTTTATCATATCTAAACTGATTGATACGATTATATGATGTATATCTTTTTTTTGCTAATAATTTGATTTTAAAAGGAACTTGAATTTTCCCATCTCATCCGTTATACACGCTTCCCCTCTTCATATATATATATATATATATATATATATATAGACAGGTACGTGAGTGAATGAAGAAGCACGTCTGGCAACCTTTTTGATATATATATACATATGTATATGTGTGTACGTGAATGAAAAAGAATGTTAATTGTCATTATATTTTAATCTACGTGCAGGATTATCAGTAATAAGCCTGCCTGCTCTCTTTCTTTTTTGCCAAATCATTAATTTCTTTGACAATTTTATTTGCAAAACCATTTTCCAATTCAAAGAAATTGGTTGTTTTTCAGCTAAACAAGAACAAAAGACGGATAGCCTTCTACACGTTTTTGAAGGTAATATTTTTTTTATTTAACCTTTCTGTCATCTTTTGTTCGAGTTCTTTGGCTGATTTTTTATTTCTCTTCTCTTTTTTTTTCTTCAGGAAACGAAAAGAGGCCCCTACGTAAGTAAGTGGTCGCTGATTTTTGTTTAGGCTGCACTTTATAAGTCAGACTCAAAAATTATAATAATATTTTGAACTGAACTATTATAGTCATATTCATATATAAAGGTTCTAAATTTTACAACCCCGTAATTTTGTAGAGTTCTAAAATTTATAACTCTATTTGATTTTTTAGAGGTTCAAAAACTCGCAACCTCATAATTTTATAGAGTTTAAAAATTTGTAACTCTATTTAATTTTTTTGGAGGTTCTAAAACTTGCAACCTCATAATTTTTGACTGGGTTCAAAAGTTTACAACCCATATGTCTTGAACATGAATCTGACCAACAATGACAGATAAACTTCTTATCTTGAGATGATACTTCGGTATAAAAGAAGGCTTGAGAGAAAAAAAAAAGTGTAGACAAAACATCATAATGAGATTAAAGTATATTTTTCTACCTTTTTTTTTTATAATTCTCTCTACACATACTATCTCACACTTCTCTCACCTGCACGGCCACACACACTGTATTTTCTTTTTCTTTGTTTCTCTCACTTTCCTTCTGCACACGTTGCACCAAAAGTCCTCCTTTTTTCCTCTCTTTTTGTTTACGTCCCCTATATGCCTATATATAGGCATTTTTGAAGCAACCCACGTCCTTTTTTTTATTATTTAAATAAGATTAATTGCTTTTCTCTTTGAGAGATTATCTCCACGTTATTTTTTACCCAACTCCTCACTTACACATTTTATTTCTTCTCCACACACCCACTTCTTTCAGGAAGTTTTCCAACATCCCACGTGTAGTTGTTTTTTTTTTTTTTTTTTTTTTTTTTTTTTAAAAAAAAAAAAATATTTACAATATTACTAAAATATTTGAATTATTAAAAACAAAACTGAGAGATGGCTTCATTTTACTTTTCTTAAAAGTAAAATTGAGAGATGGTTTCAATCCAATTACATTAAGCAACGTGACTGGCTATAGCTGATTCTTACAAAGAAAAATGTTGATTCTTACAAAGAAAAAAGTTGCTCACTGACGTGCAGTTTTCTCTTTGCTATATGAGCCAAAATGGCAAACGCAGTTTTTCTCTTTCCACGAACAAAGTCCATTGAACCTATCCTTTTGACCAGAATATACATTATCTTCAGTTGTCATTGATATATATGTACTTTGCAGTTGAAATTAATGTGAATGGTGTAGCTAGCTAATAGTGGAAACATTCAAATTGTTAGGCGTAAAAAGATGCCTCAAATTATAGCACCGGGAGAGCAGAAGCATATACCAAGGTCTTTGGAGTTTCGGTTTTCAGCCTCTGCATACTGTAAATGTTGTGAGCCGTGAGCTCACTACCGGCCATTTCCAGATCAGCAGACTGATAGTGATCGAATGCTAATGAATCACGCCTTTTTGCTCGGTAGAGCCAGTCCCCGCCCTGCCTAAGCATTTTCACATGAGCACGTCCTTTTTTATTTTTTGTGCTTCTTGTTTTTTTTTTTAAGCTAGAGCATGCCTATTTGTGTAAACTAATTAATTTATTAAAAAACATTCTCAATATGTATGATGAAAAAATTTTGAGATTGTGCACGTACATATAGTGAAGCTGGACAATATTTTTATTTTTAGAAATATAAGTTATATATATGATTCTATTGTTCTATAGACGGTTACTATAAATTACTTGTGTATATATATAAAGAAACTCTATAAATTACTTGTGTATATTACTTAATCAATATAGCATGGAATTATGTTATCAGATATGGCGATTTTCAATAATCATTTCAGAAAAGAAAATGTAAATAGGACAAGAATATATAGAGTTCCTAGGATTAAAAATAGGAAAAGGGAAAGTTAGGCTTCAGCAACAAGTTGCCAAATCTATTTTAAAAAGACCAGACGTGTTTAAAACCAAAAGAGAACTTCAAAGTCTACAAATTGTTGTTGGTGATACAAGGTCTCGTACAGTTTTATATGTCAACCTCTAAGTACACTAGCTAAAAAAATAATTGGTGATAACTGGGATTTTTCATATTAAAATAATCCACGTCATATGTCAAAAATTCTTACCACTCATCTACAGAAACAATAATATGTACGCATAAGCTTTTATTTATGCTACAATATGGGTAAAGCAACACGGCTGGATATTAAACGTACGACCAGAATTCATCACTCAATTATAGTGGTACAAAAAAAGTAGAGAGATTCTCATGTACGCCCCGCGTACTAGTAAGTTAGTTTTTTTTAATTTTTAAATTTATATATTTTTTAATTTTTACGTGATTTAATACAGATTTAACAGACATAAAATTTGACTTAAGTCTCAAAAAAATAAATAATACAACTTTTCTTTTATAGAAGCTTTTGTCTTTTATCATCCCTTCAATTAGATTGCCTATGTTTATTATTGGGAGAAACAGGAAAATATGTCAAGACTTGAGATAAATTAAAATTAATAGGCCAATAGTTTACATAAGTTAATAAATATGTCAAATTAATGTTTTCGTCCATAACTTGTCTGGTTATGAACCATAACTTGACAAGTTATTGTCCATAATTCACAGTTTTTATCCATAACTTGTCTGGCTATGAACCATAACTTGACAAATTTATCCATAACTTATCTGGTTATGAACCATAACTTGACAAGTTATGGCCTATTAATTTCTATAACTAAAAATTAGTCTATATACTTTCTTAAGCTTTTTATATTGGCCTATTTTCTACTATTTTTATTTATTTATTCTGTATTTTTCCTGAAGAACGTCTTATTTGAACATACTTGTCCATATGATCAAGATATTTGTGTATAGTGCCCCCAGCCCCGGCCCACTGAGGAAAAAATTACATGTTAATCATTAACCCTATGAGTTACTAAAAATTACTGTCTCGTTCAATTCACATATTTAAATTTTCAGTTCGAGTTGAGATGTGATTTTATATAAGAGTTTTTCACTGTAACAGAAAAAATTAGATGTGACTTTTTATGAGAGCTTTTAACTGTAACAAAATTAAAATTAAAAACTCGAATTGGTAAAATGAACGACAGTGACAGTTTTGTTCTTTTATAATTCATATTACAACTTAAATTTTTTTATTATAATATTTTTTTTTTATAAAAATTTAAATTTAAATTTTTTATTAGTGTATTTTCTTTCAACGGACATCATATCACTCAAAAAGAAAAGAAAAACGAAGCTAGCAGAATAAAAAATAAAAAAAGGCACATCTTTGTTTTGTCTATTGAAAACAAGACAAAACGATGAAAGAAAAACTAAGCAAAATTGCGCAAAGAAATAATATAAATTATTATTTCCTTCGTTTTCTGTTTTCCAGCACTTTCTTTTTCGCTTATATAAAAACCATATATATTATCTAATAACAGTAGTCTCTATGCTGACTTCACATGATATGAATTTGCACACTGAAAAAACACATGATAATATGCTATGGCAAATCACGACCGTAACGTCCGTATATCTCATAGGTCAGTTTTTTGAACCCAGCATCATAGGGATGTTGATCTTGGCACTTTCACAAGATTACAATAGAGTTTAATGATAAACAACTCAAGTGGTACTTTACTTTTTTCTCAAATAATCAACTCAAGTTGCAGTTAATCAAAAATTTAATTATTAATCATTACACGTCATAAATAGTATTAGGCACATAGAAAATAACCTAAGGAGAAATAATAAATTAAGGAAGCCCGAAATGATTGTTATTTGGGACTTGTTATAAGAGAATCTTAATTAATCACAGTCGTCAAAAAGATCTGGGAAAGACAATCACAGCCGTTGATCTTATACGGTGTCGCTCTCACTAGTTGCGCTCTCTTTTCTCCTGATGGCAACATTGAGCAAGTTGGCTTAAGCTGACTCCTGAGCTTTCATCTTGAGCCGTTGGTTCCTCACCCCTCTGCACTTCTCCAGCTAGATATTTATTATTTTGACATCGTTCATTTCACCGATTTGAGTTTTTAGTTCTAAGCTTTTACAGTAAAAAATTCTTAAAAAATATCACATCTAACTTTTTCTGTTACAGTAAAAAGCTCTCAAAAAATGTCACATCTCAACTTGAATCCGCAAAGTGAACCAGGCCAATTGTCCTTATTTGAAAGCCAATCAAATTAAACTAAAAAAAAATAGAAAAAAAAGAAAGAAGAATAAAATCATTTCAAGGAGTTTAAAAATATTATTTGTTAGTAAATATTATAAATTAGGTTTCGTTCATTTTATCGATTCAAATTTAGAATTTAAATTTTATTATAATAAAAAATTTTTACAAACAGTCACATTTAATTTTTTTAATATAATAAAAAATTCTCATATAAAATTATATCTCAATTCAAATTAAAAATTAACTCAAATTAAAAACTTGAATCAGTTTTAAACGGTCCTTATAAACATACGGAAATGGACGGACGCGGAACCGCCTTACATGACCAATATTAATAATGTGAAATTCAATTAGACAATTTCCAAGCTCTTTCCAACATTTGTGGCGCATGGCAATTTTATGATAGAAAATGACAAGGATACCCATGTGTGCGTTTATTTAATTAAAATTATAAATCATGTCACTTGGAAGGGCAAATGGCGTAATTAATATGAGGTCACTCGCTAATCTATAAAACTTCTCAATTTATTAACGATTTTAGAGCCAAATTTTGTCAATAAATCAATGTTCGTAAACTAATAAATTAAATTAAAAGAATAATTAAGCAAAAATATAGATAAAATTACAAATAAATTCAGGAAACATTAACAATGATCTCGGACTTGTGCAAGCTATTAGGGGTGTTTAAAAAATCCGTCAAACAGTCCTAATCACTTAATTCAAACCAAATCAAATCGTTAATTATTTTTAAATTATTAAGCGGTTTGGTCATTTTTAATTTAATTTTTTTAGAAGGTTTCGTTAGTAGTTTGGAATCCTCAAACCGCCCGGTAGTCAATCTAAAAATATACACATAATTTTGTATTTTTAAAACAATTTTTTTTATCATAATAAAGATTATAATATTAAAAAGTACATCATGTTAGATAATATGACAATAATAAAAATAAATCGAAACGAACAGATAAAATAGAATTTTTTTTATTCTAATTTTAGAAAATTTTATATTATTTAAAATATTTTTATTTTTAAACGAACATATTTTTATTTTTAAAATATTTTTTCTTTTTAAAAAAATTATTGATTATAATAAAAGTTCTACAATTATAAAGTACATCATGTTAGATAATATGACAATAAAAAAAATAAATAGAAAAGAACAATACTAAATCGCAATGAATAAGTACAATTACAAATCACAATAATAATATTAAATCACAATAATAAAGAACAGATAAACATAATTAAAATTGACGCCCATGTACCACACAGTGTCCCTAAAACATATTCGCTCCTCACCATTGGTGCTCGAGGATTTCTGGCCAAGGATGAGCATTTTACTTACCCGCTGGTGTGGGTACTCGCGGTACCCACCCCAACTAGGGCAGGTATGAGGGTTATTAAATGGGGATGGATGCGGGTTTATATTGTCCGCTAAATTAAAAGAGGGGCAGGCCCCGCCCAGATATACATATACATATATTTAAAAAAAAAATTAATACAAATATATATATATATTATATTATAATAGTACTTAAAAAAAGTGGGTTTTAAAAAAATTGATATTTTACTATTTTAAAAAAACCCTAATAATTTCTAGGATTGAATTTAGAATTTTGTTTTATATGGTTTGAGATTTGATTAGTTATTTTTAGAGCTTGGATTTTTTTTTTTGAAATCTTTGTTTGTTTTCATGAGATATTAATGTTATGTTAATTAATTTTTTATTTAATTTGATGCAATTTATTTAATTGTTAAAAATATCACAATATTTGTTTTCCTATTGGTGAATGGATAAGGTATAGGAAAATCCTCTCCGATAGAGATTCCCCTACTTTGAATACGTGGGAATAGGGGTGGGTATAGGGAGCAAAGGTGAAGGTGGGGGGCGGGAGTGGGGGAAACATACCCGACCTTGTTCCGCTCGATTCTCATCCATTTCTATCATCTGCCTCACGCGTGGGCCAACTAAATAGTATGGATTAATACTCACAAGACATGCGCTCGCAAACGAATCCTTCGGATTTCCGTCATCGATATAGGATTTGCATCCCCTTGCATGCACGTGGGAGATCCTTTTTGCTTACTAGATTGCACAACAACAAATGTGTAATCCTATATGAGCACCGTGGAGATTTGATTCCTTTATCATGTGGGATAATAATTTTTCTCCTTATTTTTTTTAAATTTTCCAACTCACTGGGTATACTTTAAACATCAATTTCTCATTCACCTAAGCACCATTTTTAGCATATAATATATATACTGTTTCGAAGATCTCACAGAGGATAACTCGAACTCACTTTGATCTTCCACAAAGACTAAGTGGACCCCACTCAAAATCTAACCTCAAAGTGTCCTCTTAACATAGTTTATTAACCATGTTTTTCCAACACACCCTACCATATTTTTTATTTGTTTGTATTAAAACTTTGAATAGTGAATTTTTAGACATTTATTATTTTTAAAATTATATTGTAAACTTTAACCTTATTTTTATTTTTATAGATTAATGATTTTATAATTTTTGTGAATTATTGAAAACTATATTAGTCTTAAACTCAAACCAAACCACCCAAATCACTTATAAGTGATTTGGTTTTATCAAAAATATCAAACCGCCTAAAAGAAAAGAATTATTTTTGATTTAGTTAGTAGATCGGCCGCGAACACCCCTTCAAGCTTTGACTCGAACTTGACCTATTGGTGCAAGCAGCTTTGATTTGAACATCATCTCGTTCGTGGTTGTAAACCTAATAACGATCGCAAACTTGTCTCTCAATTCTGGATTAGGCACCAGTTCACGTCCAAGTTTGACCTTAGGCCGACCTCGTTATCAACCTCGATAAAAAAAAAGCAAAATATATATTAAAAATTCCCCATTCAAACTTTTATATTATTATTTTTATTCTCTGTAAATATTGTTCTTAAAAGATATTTGTTGCACCGGTAAAGTTAAAGGGCCCAAATTACTTCCATGAACTTAAGAAGATTTAAATAAAGATTTACTAAAAGTCTTGTAAACTTTGATGATGTTGATTCAAATTAGGCTTTTAATCTCAATTTGAATCGAGTTCACTTACAAGGCATATATGAGCATTGATCAACTGTATGAGCATTGATCAAAATGTTTTAATTATTTTTCTTTCATTTTTTTTTAGAAAATTACCTTTTTATGTGTTTTTGAAATTATTATTACAGTAGAGTATAAAAAAATACTTTATTAATAATACTCTTTTTAAAATTGTTTATAACTTGAAACTTGATGTACGCTTAATTAGTTGACTTGAACTTATAATTTTGATTATATTCTCTCATAAAAATTTAAATAAAAAAAGTTTTTATTAATAAATTTTCTCATAAAATTTAAATTTTAAATTAAAATATTAATTTAAATTCATAAAACAAACAGATTATAGTGATTTTTTTTTTCAAAAAGCAAGAGCAAAAGTACTCCTAGATAGATTGTTGGGGAAATGAAAGTATTCTAACACAAAAGACTATTCAACTATACACACAGACTATTCAACTATACACACAGACTCAAGGTCATTTAAAACCGACACGTGTTGCCGAAGGAAGACGTAAAGACGGTCAGATACTGAGAATCACCGTTTGACAGAGAGCCTTTTTAATGCAGTGGTAGTCGGTTTGAACACGTGGCACGTGGAAAACAGCCGGATCAGATCCATACAGTCTGCGCATATAGCCGCGTTGGACTGGAAGCTCTCCACTAGTTCCTCGCAAGTCAAACTTCCCCTTACATCGTGGCAGCTGACCCGGACCCACACCCACCACCCGGACCCACCTCAAACCATTCGAAAACCCATTTACTTTCCGATAATAAAAAAAATAAAATCTGCATTTTATTATGATCTCATTTATTTTATAATTTAAATTTTTTAATATGAATGTGATATTTTTTAAGAGATTTTAATTATAATAAAAAATTAGACGTAATTTTAATATGTGAAATGAATCAGGCCTAACTTACCGCCACAGTAGTGTGACCGGTTACCTGACCTTCCAGTTTCCACGCATTATTATACGGTGTCGTATGAGTACGACTGCTTTATATATATCTACTTGTTTTTTTTTATTCAAGCAAAAAATAATAATAATAAGTGGTGCCCTTTAGATCTTTTCATCTAATTTTTTTGAGTTTTTAATTGAAAAAAGCTCGCTGGGATATATATAGGGTTCTATGTAGTTCTCTCCTCCTGATAAAGTGAAGCTACGGCTGTAGTTCGCTTTGTCTCGAGGGCTTCGTCGGAGATTATTCGCCAAAATCGGAAATAATTATCGAAGTCCATACAGATTCCAAAAGTAAGTTGGTTATTCATTCTTCCTCTGCTTATTTCGAAATTCGTAGGGAAATTTTCACTGCTTTGGGATCTCCTTTGTCGGTTTCCGTGCTGGGGGGTTTTTCTGTGGCTTTGCACGTCCATTTTTCCCAGAAATCAGGAACCAGTGCTTAATGAAAATTTCTTTTATAAGCTTTTTTTTTTCTTTTTGCATTAGAGCTGCAAATACCCGGAAAAATTCTTTCTTTTTTTGGGGGTTTAAATTGGTATGAGATTTCAAGAAATTCAGAATTTGGGATGAGTTTGTGAATTTTCAGTCTATTGTTTGAGTTGTTGACTAACTTGCTCTGTTTTATTTATTTATTTTTTCAGGTTGGAGTTGAGTTGAAAAGAAGAAAGGCGAAGACTTTTCACGGATCCGATTTTTTTCTTTAGAAAAATATTGCGAAATTTTCGATTGTGGGAAACGAAAGAAAATCAGATCACATCCTTTTTATTAAAAAAAAAAAAGGCTTTTGAGACTCTGATTCCAGTTTATTGAATCGGTCTCTGTTTGGCAATAATTGCAGTTCCCCTGTTTTACTTTCACCTTTATTGAATTCGGAATCCAACACACACAGATGGTAGTAAAAGTAGCCGCGGCCGGTTTCCAATGGTCGCAGCCGATTCTTCCTCACTCTCCATCGTCTTCCCAAACTTTAGCTTCCGCAATCTCATCCCCTTCTTCCTCGAAGCGCCGGTGCCGCGGCGAAGGCGGACCCCTCGTGTGCCGCCACGTTCAGCGACTGCACCGCTCTGCTTTGCTTGGAACGCCGTCCACGAGGCTTCACAGGTCTTGGTCCTGCGAATTACCGAAGACAAAGCTTAAAACCATTAGTAGAGCCACCAGTGCGAGCTTGGACGCCTTCTCGGATGACGAATTTTCGAAGAAGATTCAGGAATTGGCTCTCAGATTCCAACTCTCCGACGACAGCGACGAAGATTCGGAATCCAGAGATAGTAGCAGCAATACCGCCGTTAATAGTACTTCGGAAAGTTCTCGCAGTTTCATTGAAGAACCTTCGAGAATAAACACCAGCGTCAACTCTGTAGAGGATCGGAATCTATTCGCGCAGCCTCCGGATTGGCCGGCGGAGGCGGAGGGCGAGATAATTCCGGTGAGCATCGAACGGAAGGCGAACAGCGTCGATTTGCCGCTCTCGCTCCGAATTATAAAGAGGAAGATACAATGGCAGGACAGCTTCAGGGAAGCAGGGGAATCGGCTTATTGCTCGGTGAAGGCGGCGTTCTCGTCGATGGTGTTTATAATCCGTGAGCTTCATAGTTACACTTTACAGATGAGAGAACTCCTCTTCTTCGAAGATCTGCAGGGGATTCTCAGCCGAGTCCAGAAGGAAATGCACGCTTCCTTCGTTTGGCTCTTCCAACAAGTGTTCTCTCACACGCCGACTTTGATGGTCTACGTGATGATCCTCCTCGCCAATTTCACCGTCTACTCGATGGGACACAACGCCATCGCGGCCCCGTCGCCGCCCGCTGTGGATACCGCTTCGGTGCTTGAAGTTCAGGATCACAATAACCAGAAATTCGATTCCTCGGCGATCAAGACTTTTTCGGTGTCGTTTTCTGGCTGGAAGACGACGTCGATCGGAGGAAACAATGGAGGCGGAGGAAAAGTCCCGCCGGTGGCGAGCGGGACCGATGGCGACGGAGGGTTTAACCAGTCGGACCAGTACCGGGCGGTTCTGCCTGATGGGGCTTCGCAGTTGCCATCGGCGGGGTCGCCGGTGTCGGAGGCCAGGGAAGAAGAGGTGGCATTGTGGAATTCGATTGTGAATGAGGCTTCGGAAATGCAGGCTTTGTTAAGAGACGAAGCTCTGGATCGGGAGACGATTCAGAAGTTCGTTTCGCCGGTGAATGCGAAGATTGAATCAGATGATTACGAAGAATATTTCAGAACGGATCTTCTCTACCAAACGAGCTTGTCTCAAGATCCCAATAACTCTCTCCTCCTCGCGAACTATGCTCAGTTCCTTCACCTCGTTGCCCACGATTACGACAGGTAAATTTTCTTATTGCCGGTAAAATTTGCCTGTTATTTGGTTGGATAATTTGTCTTATAAGTATATGCATGTTTTCATTTTCTGGTGGTAATAACTCATAGTAGTTGTTAAGTTACCCGATTGAGTAATTCACATCTAAAAGAACAAAACTTTTTTTTATTTTTTTATTTTTTTCGGGGTTTATAAAGAAGTTTCATTAGTTGCTTATGGACAGCTAAATATAGATGCCCAGTAGAGAAGTCTCTGTGGTGTTTACAGTAATTAATCAAAAGCATCTTTAAAAAATCAAAACTATAAAAAGTTATTTGAGTCAATATTCCGGTACTAGTTCTTCAAGCTTTTTTGTGATCAGATCCAGATCCACTTTTGTCGTATTGGTTAAAGTTAGTTCGGTTTCATCAACTTCGATAACGAGATGTGTGGTGTAGGCTGCGATTTGCATTTCTTGGCAAAAGTAAGTACATTAAAAAATAAAAATAAAAACCACTTTTGGCTTCCTTCATGTGCCCTGCGTGACTCTTAACGCGTTTTAACCCCCCAAAAAATCTTTTCTTCATGTTAGCATCGAAAACTACTCGAAGCTATATAATACTTTTGACTCTGATTATTTTTTCTCTCCCTAAATCCTAATATCACGAGTTTAGATTTAGTTGTTGACTTTTTTTTTTTTGGATGGAAATAAACAGAGCGGATGATTACTTTAAGAGAGCAACGGCGGTGGAGCCAGCGGATGCAGAGGCGTATAATAAATACGCGACGTTTCTTTGGAGGATTCGAAACGACTTGTGGGCTGCCGAGGAGACCTTCTTGGAAGCCATTTCCGCCGACCCGGGAAACTCCCACTACGCCGCTAACTACGCTCACTTCCTCTGGAACACCGGTGGCGAGGACACGTGTTTCCCTCTCAGCTCCCCTGAAGCTGACATCACCCAAGAATCTTGAAAACAAAAAAAAAATGATTTTTTATAAAAAAAATACCCCACCAAAAAAAAAAAACTCAATTACAAGTGAGAATAATAAAAAGAGAAAAAGATAAGCCTGTCGACTTCAATCCACCACCTCCCTTTATTTTTCACCCTCTTTGGTGTTTTGTTGAAAAAAAAAAAGAAGATAAATAGAGAGATGTTTATTTATTTTTTCTTTTTTGTATTTTTGGGATACGACATGGCTTTTTTTTTTTTTAAGGCGGTGACGGTGATGGTGGCGGTGGCGTTTTTGGACACATGGAAGCACGTGGCCGTGGAATGGGTCTTATTTGCATGGCGATATGGCAAAAAATGGCAGTGTTTTTGGTGCCCTCGAGATCTACCACCACCATCTTGGGACGATACTGAATGGCTGCCCTGCTGTGGGGGAGGCTTTTGGGGATTGCACAGATTATTTCCTCTTTTTTTTTTTTTTTTTTGCCCTTTTTTTGACAAGATCACATGGCAATTGTAATTATCTTTTTTGTTAATATAAATGCCATTTAGAATTACCAGGAAAAAAATGAAAAATAAAAAATTGAGAACGATTTCTTTGTTTCTTAAAGTGCGTATGCTAGAAATGCACGTGTTTCTCGTGCTTGTAATATTGATTAAGGATACATCCAAGTGTGGTAGGTTATGGTGTGCTCGTTGGCTTAGTGTTGTATGAAAAAGAAAGACAATTACAAGGCAATGAAAAGGGTTTTTTTTTTTTGAGACAAAGAAGGTTGGTGGTTCATTGAGTGGCTGAAAAAGGAGTCTGATTTTTCATGATATTCGGCTTTGTTTTAGCTGACATAAATATGTGCTTGCCAATCCAAACTTGAATTTTAAAAGGTTAGGTTTTTCCATAGTGTTCATAAATGACAACTTAATAGCAAAAGAAACAGAACAACTCACCATGCACTGTTTGATTCATTATTGAAAAAACATGTGAATTCCAGCAAAAAATACAAGTACTAAGAGAATATAATCTTATTTTCCAATAAAAACGTTTTATTCTTTGAAAAAGTTGGTTTCATTTCAATGCCATAAAGGTGATAAGTTCCCCCTTTTTTTTTTTTTAATTGTGAAGAACAAAATAAGGCATTATAAAAGTTTACTAAAAATGACATTTTCTTTTGTCTGTTTTTTTTTAAAGAACAAAATAATTCATAATAAAGTTTCCAAGGTCACTCTGAAAAATAAAGCGTATGCTTTCAGGATGCTTTTTATTGGTTGTATATGCATATTCAGATATGCGTACATAATAATAAATATGCAAGCGTTTTTTGGAGCCTCTATTATCGGACACAATTTCAAGTTTTCTTCTTCTTGGTGGCTTGTGGTTCTTACATTTTATGGGTGCCCATTTAGCAGGCTTTGGGAAAAGCAACGGCTTCTTATTCTTTTTTCCTCTTGTTTTTTTTCGGGAAAAATATATTATATGAAACAACCATGTATGCCAAGCACATGGGAATAGGAAGGATGAAGGAAAATGGGTCCTTAATTTCCTTCTTAGGATTAAGCTAGGCCAAGCAGAAAATGACGGATTTTTCAGGTGAAATAGTTATAAGTGTTGGTGTCATAATATCACTAGTCCATTCCAAAGTTCAGAATGATGCTTCTATTATTAGAAGAGTGGTTGGGGCTCTCGAAAATTCCTATAGGCTGGAAAATTTCTTTAATTTTATAATTCAGCATTAAAGTTGGCAATTTTTTTTTAAAATTTTTTAAATCGTGAGATGTTCAGACTCTTCAGAGAAACATTGACCCGAAATTGTATATCCTTTATCTCCAACTCTGAAACCAACATGCCTTCGATCTTTCTTTCAGCTCAATGGTTAACTACAACGGATGATGGAAAAACACAGAAAACCTATTTAGAATATAAAGGCATCATATTTGGATGTTTGTCCTGGCTTTTTTTGTTATGTTGCCAGACGTTGAAAAGAAGAAAACCTTGAAGAATGGAATATTCGTAATTTCGTTTGCCACTATTCCGTAAAGGCCCAATACTATGTTATCAGGCCCAATGCTGCAAAGTTACTAATCTTAGTAGAAAATAGGCCAATATGAAAAGCTTAAGAAAGTATATAGGTTAACTTTTAGTTATAGAAATTAATAGGTCATAACTTGTCAAGTTATGGTTCATAACCAGATAAATTATGGATAAACTTGTCAAGTTATGGTTCATAACCAGACAAATTATAGACAAAAATTAGGAATAACTTGTCAAGTTATGGACGAAAACAGTAATTTGGCCTATTTATTAACTTATATAAACTATTGGCCTATTAATTTTAATTCACCTCAAGTCTTGGCCTATTTTCCTCTTTCTCCGTATAATTATTTCACTAAAAAGTATTAATTAAAAATAAAAGATAAAAATATAAACTCACACACTTTAAAAGGTATGGGGCAATTGTCTCTTTTTTTTTCCTTGAGATATTTAGATAGTTTTGAGAAAATGAGACAAATACCTTTTAGAGTTTATAGGTTTGGATTTTTATCCTTTATTCTTGGTAATATTCTTTTAATCAAATAACTAGGGGAAAAAAAACTGAAAACACCAATCAAAATTGTAAAAAATATTATTTATGTCACTCCACTAAAAAATAAACAATTATCTTTCAATTAATAAAAAGGAAATAAAAAGCCATAATGACACCCAATTATTGAGAACAATATAAGTAATAGGCTTGCACAAAACCATAGCAAACCATGTACTTTTCTCAAATAGCTATATTAGTGAAAATTGTATTAATTAATACAAGTCATATTAAAATATAATTTTCTCTACAATTTTGGACTTTTTAGACATAGAACAAAATTTTACAAGTCATATTAAAATATAGCAAATCTTTAAAATGCTTTACAGATAGAAATAATAAATGTTATTAAAATAATTATTATATTATTTAGTTTTTTCTATTCCTAAAATATTTCAAAAAAATATATAGATTTGAACTTCACTTTTATAAATTTGCTTGTAGTGTAATTTTACTAGAAATTTTTGTGTGAGTTTAGCTACCAACTTAGATTTATTTTTCAATAATCAAAGAAAAAAAAACCTAGATTTATGTTATTTTTTCTGATTGAGAAAATTAGAGAATCTCCATCTTAATTCATTTCTTTGGTTGTGTACCTTTGTTTTAGAGTTTCATCCTTCTTGAATATAAATAATGAGAGAAAATTTATTTAGTTTTGTACCTTTGTTTTAGAATTATATCCTTCTTAATTAGATATATAACGAGAGAAAATGAAGCTATGAAGCTTAGAGTTTAGGAAAGGATATACATGTTTATTCCCTTTTTATGGGGTATTTGTATAGGTTTCCTCTAATATTTTTCAAATTTATGCCCACTTTATTTAAAGTTCTATTAGCATATAAAAAAAGGTTTAACTTTTAAAAATACTTGCATGTAGAAGCTTACACTTTTATTTGAGAGGAAATAAAATATTCAAAAAAAGGGGAAAATAGTATTTGTTGTAAATAACGTTATATTTAAGAAATTTTTCTAGAATTGATCCTTAAAATTCAATGTGAAATATTACCCTATTTGTTCAGTATTGTTTTTTTTTAAAGAAAGTATTACCCTTTTTATTTAAATTGTTTAAGTTGATCTATTTTAATAAAAAGGTAGTTATGATTAAGAAGGCAATAATAAAAATATCATTACCATAAAAGAGTAATTTTGAGCTTTTTCTTTTTTAAATATTAATGAGTAAATATTTTATTTACTTAGCGTAAGTACAATACAACTAAATACTGTATTTACGCTGGGCAAATAAATATGTACCAGTAAGAATACAATTAAATGGAATTTTTAAAATATGCTATACACCTTTTCATCTCCATTAAAAAAAAAAAAAAGAAAGAAAAAACTTGAATTGTTGAAAGTAAGATTTAGGTCATTCCATTCAAGTCAGTCCCGATTCGTACAGTACCGGACCTCATTAGACATATTGAGCATTAATTACGCCATTCACGTATTAATTAATTGTTTGGCTCTTTAAAACTCCAACGGCTGTTATTTCTAGCAAAGAACATTAATCGTTCTTTTGTTTTGTTCTACAACTGCAATCTTGCATGAAGATTGAGAAGCAGGCACCCCAAGAATACTTTCGTCAACAAAGCATGTAATAGAATCAGAAACCGTTGAGAAAGTAAAGAAAACGACACAAACTGACCTGAAAAGAAACCCTCAAAGAAAATCATTGCAGTCCAGCTATAGGAAACAGAAAGACAAAAGACCGTTTTTTCAGCGTTTCTTTTGCAATACTATAAACACAGACAGAATATAATAACAACCAAGAAACGTATAACACCATCCATCCTTATAATATAAGATAACAAAACCCCATTAAAGAAGTATAATATTTCTTTTAAGTAATTAACCCAAACTGCAGAAACTTCCAGTAGTACTTCTCTCATTTCTCGTGACCCTTTAATTCCTATACAGCAATGGGAAGAACAAGGGCTAGTTCTTTACAAATTAATTAAATTACTACACAAGAAGCTAATTGACATTGATGATCAACTGATTATTATATTAAATATTAGCACTGGAGAAGAGAGAAGAAGTAACCATCTCTATCAAATCCATATCTCTCTTTCCATTTGAGGAGGAAGAAGATTGATCATATTGATCATCAACTTTGATCGAATCCGCGTTATCATTTTCAGCGATAGAAGATAATGAAGAAGTTGGCACTCCATTCAACAGGTAAGACAGGTAGAGATCAGAATAAAGGTGAGTAGTACTGTTTGGAATAGTACTAGAACAAGAAGCCTGAAAATCTTCTGAATTAGAATTAGCAGATAATTGTTTGTTTGGAAAAATAGCGCAAGAGACGAAGCTGCTATTTTCCTTGGCATGATCACCACCGTCGGTTTTGTCCGCGCAACAGCCAAAGGCAACATTCTGATCAACTAGTGGCGGAATATTGTAGTACTGGTTGTCATTGTTATTGTTGGTGAAGAAGTTCTGCATGAAAAGCAATTCATCGTCGTACGTCTGAGGGAATAGTAAAGGAGATTCAGCGCCAGAAGCAGTACTAGAATATTCTGATGGATTATCCAGCACCGTTGGATCATTAATGTTGTCGTTTGTATTGCTGATCATCATATACTTGTTTGAGGCGGGGTCTTCGGTAGTACTTAGGGTTGAAGTACTGGCGGTAGTGTTGGAAATGGTGGAAGTATTAGGAGTACAACTCACATTGTTGAGACTCTTGCTTCTGATGTAATTCTGGAGTATAGAGGATTGAGGCTTTCCCTTCTGTTGGGATACTGTCTGTTTGCTCGTCCTCCTTGAATTCTGCCTTCTCTTGGTGGCGTTCCAGTGGTTCTTTATCGCGTTTTCGGTCCTTCCCTGAATGCGTTTTGCGATCTCCGCCCACCGGTTTCCGACCTCCGTGTGAGCTTCAACTAGAATCCTCTCCTCCTCTTCGCTCCAGCTATCTTTCTGGAAACCCCAAGTGATCACAAATAGAAACGGATTGGAATTTGAACAGTAGGTCTTACAAGAATACTTATAAAGAAGCAAATCACATATCCATAATTAAGCTATTATTTTTTGAAAATCCAGACTACTCTTCAAAATGTAGAAATACATAACGAAGAAAAAATTGGACATATAGAAATTTTAAGCAGATAGAATGATGTCGAAGAAATCTAAGATGTGCGTGTAGATTTATGAAAAATATTTTTTGGTCCCTTCAAAAGGAAAAAAAAAAAAAAGAAAAAAATATTTGGTAGAAAGATGATCCATAAATTATTTGGTGGATACAATATCCTGATTTTGGGTCAAAAACCTAGGCATTGTAAATCAGTTTGTTTGGCTACAGAAGGAAATAAAAGAAGATATACCAGATTTTTGTAATATTAATATATATATATATATATATATATAGCATCGTCACTGGCAAGACAAAATACGGCAAATCTAAGAGATTTCAGTTGGTAAGATCCTTGTTAATTAACCAAATCTTAGAATTTAAGCCAAGCAGACAAACAAGTTTCAGTTCTTAGATCCTATACATATACATACATATATAGGACACGAAAAAGTATAAAAACTAAAAAGTACATTATTATCATGTTAAAGAATGAGGAAGATGATCATCAAACCTTGATATCAGGGCGTAAATGATTATGCCATCTCTCTCGGCACTGTTTCCCGGCTCTGCCGATCATCTTCTCGGCTATCTGGGCCCATTTTCTCACACCATATTGCTTCACCAACCTAACCAGTTTTCTTCACACAAACAAAAACCCTAATACATTTCAGTCTCAGAAATGGACAAAAAAAAAAACCTATGCGCTTATACAACACTGAAAATAAAGGGGAAAAGAGCGAATAATATAAATACATAGTTCAATATATATATATACCTGTCTTCTTCATCTGTCCATTGCCCTTTTATTAAAGCCGCAGAAGAGGAACCTTTTTCAGCTCTCTTTCCCATCTCTTTACAGCTATAATTCTCGACAAACTCCGCTTCTCCTTTTGAACACGTATCGCCGTTTCTCTGATCTTGCACTACTGTCCTATTCACAGTAGAAGCTTCTCCATCATGATCAACAAAAAGACCGCCAAAGAAGCTTTCCTCATGAAGAATATTATCATCAATACTATATTGCCAAGAACTACCTAAATTCCCGTTCGCAGTCGAAACAAGCGGTATTTCGCTGTTCTTCGTGTTGTTTTGATACTGAATTAGCTGAGAATTCAAATGGCTCTGACCGCTCAAGAATCTGTCTATGGCCGTCAATGGTGGACGAGAAGCTGGTCGTCTACTCGAATAATTATACGGATATAATTGGTGATCATGACGAGGCCTGTGAAACCCACCAGAGAAAAAACCATCTCCTCTTCGTTCTTCCATGGAAAGAGAACTTGAAGTTTGGAATATTCAGAAACAAGAACTGGGAGGAGAAAATATTTTGGACAGGTTTTCTGTTATGTGGGTTTTCTCTTTCTCTTGTCTTAGCTGAAAGAGAGAAAAAAACTCCATAATACAAGAGAAAGCGCTAGACAAGGGAGCTTATACTGAACCTCGTAATAACGCCACATGGCTCAATAGCCGTTCATCATGAGGCACATCCAACGGTTGAAAATTCTCTCCATCGTAACTCCTGAGCTTCCTCTCTTGCCCAAAAGTAGAAAGAATTAGGGAGAGATTAGTGCGTTCGTTATTCAACCATTTAATTGTTATTAAATCATTTTTTTTTTTTTTTGTTTTTCTTTTCTGAATGGATAATATGGGAATTACCTATTTAGGCAGCAATATTGATAATTTTGGCGCCATTTTCTAGCAGAGAATTATACTGCCACTGTACAGTGTGGACACGTTTTTACTATCTAGGAAATGAAGATAATTTTGACGTATCAATTTCCAGTTAAAAATTATGATAAAAAATTGTAGATTGCAGGTTATATTCTGAAATTAATTAAGATTTATTAAGGAGAGGAAATCTGGGAGAACTTTATGCCTTCGTTCTTACTGCTTGGGTTGGTACTAAATGCTTGCCCTTATGAGGGTTATATGACTCTTGCGTACCTTTCAATTTCTTTTGGCTAAAGCTTTTTTTTTTTTTTTTTTCCTTCGTTTGCATATTTTAATTTCACATTTATTTTGACTTTTACTCAATTGTCGCTCTTATTTTCACTTGTGGGAGTAATCCGAGCAATTACTTTGTCAGCCAATGGGCGAATTGATAGTTCAAATACATGGAAGTTTTGAGTAGGAAACAAATGAGGACCTCTTTTTTTTTTGTTTTTTTGTTTTTTTTGGCTAATAAATAGATGGCTGGACTTCTAATTCTCAAGTTTGAAACAAAAAACAGGGATTCAAAAGTTATAATTATTCTTCTTATTGGTTCTTCTATTCACGTTTGCTGCTGAGGTCTCTGGTGTTGGGCTCAACGAATGTAAAGATAATACAAAGCATTTGATAAGCAACATACTAATGCAATTATATAAACTAGACTCATTTGATTTTATTTTTAACATTATTTATTTTGTTTGCAAAGTAACCAGGATTGCATTAAACTTTGTCAGCTAAAAGCTTGGCTACCACATCCGGGGGGTCTCCCTCCCAGTTAAAAAGCCAACAAAATTCAGACGGATTGACTAAGAACAAATAGCTTGAGAAGCACAGTTGACTGGAAAGCTTGTGCTATTATAAACTCTTCCGGACAAGAGAGGACTGTGCAAGAAAATTATATAAATAGATGTGAACTCCACTCTGAAAGAACCAGCAAGATGCAAATCCTTGCGAGGAATATATAACACCATTTGCATTAAGATTTAAGAAAACCTTAAGACAGAAAATTATCACGTATTCAGAAAATGACATCGATTTCAGTCTCTTTTACAATTCAATGAAAGAATTAGAAGGCAATAAATCACGAAAAGAGATGCTATAGACCTCATGTATAAATGTGTATTGGTAAAAATGGGGAAAAAAGTATCCTCATCCTACTCTTGCAAGCTTGTAAGCCGACTCCTGTACTCAATTTCTTCGTATCTGATCATGCAGCCACCACGCAAAAGAAAAAAAAAATGTCAGGTTTCGAATCAGGACATTTTGGCCCTGGCAAAGAAGACTCCAGCAAATAAACCTGATCAAGTGTAAAAATACAAAAGTGAGTGAAACAAACCGGAATATAAGGTAGTCATGGTTTTTAGAGTTGATCATGTGAATTACCAAACAGTATGCTGAAGGAGTTTGATAGACTCAACGGCACCTTGAATAACACTAAACCAGCAATGGAGATAGGGATCTTGTTTAAGGAACCCACCAGACTGAAAAGTAGAGCACAATGTAAGATGAGAAGTTCACTTGAAACTGAAACAGGTAACTGATAACGAAAAATGGTAGTTATAAGCTTATCAAAGAATAAAGCCAAAATTTGTTAAGTAGAGACAAATTTTTTGGTTTAAGATAATTACAATCTTCTTAAGCAACGGAAGATATCTCAGGCCAATATAGGTTTGAATCTGAAGGTGTTTTTATTTTATTTTTTTATTTTTTTTATTTTTTGAGAACTTATGACATATGATATAGATTTATCAACAGAAAGAATATAACAATTACATTAAGGGCATGTTTACTATGCAAGCATCAAAGAGAAAGTGAGGAGTGATTCTTTTTTCCATCTATTAATGTGTTTACTTACAAAATAAGCAATGGAGATTTAGTGGGCCCCCACAATATAAGGAATGAGAAAAGAGAATGTTAATCGTTGCACCCTCTTAGTATTGATTCCTTTGTCCAAACGGTATGAAAACTAAATTTACTTATCTACCATTAATGAATTACTATATAGTCAATGATTATTTGTTTGTGTAAAAGGACATTTTAATGATTACATTTATAACATTGCCATTTCTAATTTTAGTAAACATAAAAAAAGGAATGAGGTTGTTTCCCATTACACTATCTAATAGTCAAGTAAACACTTTCTTAATTCTATTATTTTACTTTCATTTCCAATCCCATTACCTTTCCCATTACATTACTTTGCATTTCGGTAAAAGCACAGAGGTAATTTACTCGTGGAAATGTCAGTTTTATGCCAAACCATTCATAAGTACCTATAAGTGGTGGGGCCAGTCTGATGTAAAAACCACATAGAGGTGAAGCTGATGGCGAGCCCAAGCAACCCACTAGCTGTTGCAACTACCCAGAACATTGGCAGTTTGGTGACATCCCTGGATATAGAAACCCATATAAAAGTGAGCATAAACGAAGTGTTAATTAGTTAAAAGAAAAATATTATAATATAGAAAAAATATCAAAGGCAATAGCTTACGCATTTATTACATATTCCCATTCACCAAAAAGGAGAATTAAGAAGATGGCAAAGGGTAGAGATAACAGATTATTCAGCAACACCATCGAAGCTTCATTTAGAGATCCTGATCTTGTAGCTTTCTTTGCTTCATCCATGACCCGCCGTAGAGTTAACTGTCATAAAGGGCAAATTTTGCACACTGATTTACATTTGTAAAACATTGATTCTGCACCAGGAACCATGTTTCTCATGGTGCAATTATAAAATTACAGATCCTAACACATATTTGTAAGATCACAAACAGGTCTAAGCGGGACGGTATGAATTACATGTAATATTTAAGTTCACCTACCGAATAGCTTGCAGTTAGAACGCAATTCAAAACTTGCCATGCATAACCTACTATATCGAAGGAAAGATCCGTGATACCACCACTTATAGCAGAAATAATCTGCAATGAAAAAGAAAAATCAAACTATCAACTTTAAGCTTTAGTAAGTCAGAACAGACACACAATGTTCACATGTGGTAAATGGAGAACCAAGTAAACATAAATTTTATCCTCTACAACTATCAAGATTTCACTTAACTAATCAAAATGCTGGACGTTCCTTGTTTGGGCCATTCACATAGATGCATGAGGGATATTATGCCTCACGTCACAGAGTCTATACGGCTAAGTGACTAGTGAAGAAAACAGAGCAATCACAAGCAAACGAACAATAACCTGGTTGGCTACAAGAAATAAACTAGTGTCACTTACCATCAAGAACATTACAGTCCACACTTTCTGATTTTGATGTTTCCGGAACAAGTACAATTCTCCAATTGCTGTTAAGATATTCGTCATATTCTTCAGAATGGTCACAATTGCTATATTTATGTGTTTCAAACTGAGGAGAAAAAAAATGAAGCTAGAAAAGATTAGTAGAAACTTTGCACATTAGAACTCGAGCAACTTTTGCTAGAAACGTATAAAACATAATTCATGAAAAAACCACAATTATGGAGCTCCTCGGTAATATTCTCTTCACCACTTGGATCACGTCCCTTCGCTAGTATAAACAATTGGCGTAAAAATGTAAAGTCGTAAAATCATTTACCTATACATGCCTGATACAAGCATGCCAACAAAGATTACATTGACAGGAATCCAGACCATAATCAACTTCGAGTTAAGCTTTTCCACCGAAGCCGCTCCAGTGAAGCCCAGCAGAACAACAACTAGAGAACTAATTAGATTCTGCAGGAACATACAAGTAAAAAATTAAGCACTTTGCCTAAACCTGTGGAAATACACGATAAACATAATCATAAATATTAAAATTTAGAAAGAGAAACAGAAACTGATAACACCCATTTTCATGTTCTTAAATATGCAATAAAAAAAAAAACTTTTAGAGAGGCATTGAGAAACGCACTTGATAAAACATCAATGATATCCCAGCATTGAAGTTATAACCCGATAGAACAACTTTATTCAGCAAAATCATGCTACAAGAAGAAATGCAATAAGCTGCCCCAGACAAAAAGGGTCCCGACTTTTTCCCTATTCCATGTTCACGCTTTTCATCCCCATCAACCTCAATTCCATGACTGCTAACTGCTCCTCTGTTCCCTCTAAAAAATCTAGTCGAACAAAAAATAAATAAATCAAACACAAATACACGATGAGTAGCAACTTGATTATATATCTTCCAAAATTGTATGATCAAATTGCAAAATTTAAGTAATTAACCTGTCAATGAGAGCTCTACGTTCTGCATTTGTAGCTATACTTCTAGTGGAGGCATTCACCGGATCCTCGCAGTCGAATTCATGGCTTTGAGCTCCGTTTGAGCTGAATTCAGATGACATTTTACAAACACCTGAAAAAAAATATCCGAAACGTTGATGAAAAAACGCCTCCGAAAAAACTGCCAAAAAAAATTAAACAAAGAGGCGGAAAATTTCAGATACTTCTCAGAAACTCTCCCCAGTCAGAGAATCTCAGAAACTATGGCCTTGATCTGCGTTCTTTTTCATTCAATCACTTAAAGATTCATGCAAAAGGCGTGAATGCGATCTTTTTGAACAGCACGCAAGGGCAACCGCCAAAATTGGGAAGGGAAAAGGCGAGATTGTGGATCTCAAGGAACTGTGTGCGCGTGTATAAATATATATCTATATATAATGTATATACACTTACACAATAGAAAGGAGATTGTAGTGAGAATGGTAATGTGAGCAATAAGAAAGGGAAAGAGAAAGAAAAAGTGGGTAGAGCGAGATTCCAGGACGGAGAGGACCGTCCGGGGGATTTGAATAATTGGGGTGATGGCTCCATTTTCGAGGCTTCCAAAGTCAAACCCCTCCGACTCAGAACAGAACCATCCATTAATAAGAATGCTTGTTATCAGAGTAAATTCAATTCAACTATCTCCTCCTCTTTCTGTGACTGTGACTTAGAAACAGTCCTTGAGAAGAAGAAGTGAATTTGGCGTTTTATGTTTCCTTTATTTTTATTTTTTCCCCCTCTGATGTGCGGAAAAAAAAAAATGAACTTGAAAAATTCGGGAATTCCAGAAAGGAAAGGATTGCGGGGTTTTGCAGCAACGCTTTTTGCGTCTGCTGTGAAATTTTCGCATTGTTCAATCTTTCTCTCTGGCTACTGCATACCTTAAAAATAAAATAAAATAAAAATAAAAAATTTCGGACCATTCTATAAGCCCGTACATATCATATGAGAGTAATTACATAAAATGGCCGCGGCTTAGTTTGATATTACTTTTTTCTTTTAAAACCGTTGGTAACATAAATTGATTTTAATGTTTAATAAATCTCTTCAAAAATACCTTTTAAATTTTTTTTTAAGAATTTACAGTTAAAATTAAAAACAGTCTAAAGATAACTTTAATTTTTAAATTGTGCAGAAATCAACATAGTACAATTAATGAAACTTTCATAATACTCATAATACTCTTAATGAAATTTAAAATTTACAATCTCTTCAATCTAAAATTTAGACTGATAATATAATATAATATAATATTGTAATTATATATATATATATATTATATTTTAGTATAATATAATATAGTCGTAACTTTTTACTATCCACAGCAATTCAACCTTATAATTTACCAAATATTATTACACTGATTTTAGAACCAGCATAACTATTATAATTATAATTTACTAAACACTCAGTTATTTTTTGTAACAACTACTTCTTCCTTCAGCACAACTAAAAATAATTTTTTCAAAATCTACAGCACTACCAAACTAAGCCTCTGTGAAAGGTCTGAATCTAAAATTTTCTTCTATTATATAATATTACATAATTTTTTGAAGGCCATGTTTTTGTTATGTCATTCATTCATGATGAATGAAATGAATGACATAACAAAAACATGGCCTTCAAAAAATTATGATAATGAAGAATGTACAGATTATAACAATTAACATAGAACAAAATAATGAAGAGCATTATGATAATGAAAAACAAACTATGGGCCTAAAGAAAAACACAAATCAGTGTCTATTTGATTCACTTCCTTACATAGTTGATGTTTGGTTTATAAGTTCAAAACTATAGTTTATGATTCTGATTTTTTATATTTAAATTTTGTATGAGAGAAAATCATTATAGCGAATTAAGAATCATGATCCTAAATTAGGTCAGAACCCTCAAAACAAACAGAGCAGTACTAAAAAAAATGACTCACAATCCTTGCTTCAACATAATAACACACATAAATTGAAAATTGGTTTCAGAAATCTAAAGAAAATAGTTTGATGAGAATATGAAATATTGTTATGTGGATTTTTATAATCATAATAATTTACTCTATTATGAAATATAGCATATTAAGGACAACTTTATTACTGTCAATTAATTAATGCATATATGCAAATATTAATCCATAATAAATAGACACGCAGTTTATTGAATAACTTAGGGCCTATAGATTCCTTCTCCTGTACTTTGGTCAGCCTATTAAGCTGAAGAACCTCTCTCGCACAAATTATAAAGCCCAATTGGCCCACTATAATATAAGCCCATTAAGTTTGATAAACTATATATATGTGTGTGTGTGTGTGTGAGTGTTTGCGGGCTATGAGTGGTTGTAAGGGGTAGAGTGTGTAGTATGTGTGATGTGTGTGGAGAGACTATTGGAGCAGAGAGTTCATCACTCTTAGGCCGGTTCCATCGAAGAACTTCAATGGCTTAGGCTAACGCTTCTAACAGGTAATCCACGAATCTATTAATTTTTAATAAGTCTTAAACACTAAATAAGATTGATTAATTTTCTATCGATTGGTATCAGAACTCTCTATAGTAGTTCTAAGACAGTAAAAAATTTGTTGTTCTCGTGAGTTTTGAAGATTCATTTTTAAATCTCTTGATCTTACTCAAATTGATGTTATATTGAGCATATTCATCGTATTTGATGATCTGTTGCGATGATTTGGCCCATCCTTGTACAAATTTTTGAATTAGAAAAAGTACGAATCAGTTTTTCATGGGTTTGAAACCAGAATTGTGATATTTTGTTCAAATTAATGCTTGTTGAGGCTTTAGACGTTAAATATGTGTTACGAGTGATGAATTTCCTGAGTTGTTAAGCATCGATTTGGGTATTTAGTTGTTGGTTTGAAGCTTTTAAAATGGCCGAAAATAGAATTTGATTTCAGTCACTTTTTTGAGCAATTTGATGTTATGGATTAAAAGAGGACAAAATTATAAGGAAAACCCCTTTCGAATCGTCGAAAACGGAGTTTTGGAGGCAAAGATATGGTCGGATTGGGTCGCGGTCCGTTTCGGTCGTTTTTGCAGGTGGGTGAAGGTCATGGAAGAAAAAGCGACGTGTCGTTTAGTATTCAAAGAAAACTACGCGTCATTTTAAGCTCAGGAATTTGCTCTCTTTTTAGTAAACAGCTTGCCATTTTTAATTATGCCTCCAAAACTACATGTCGTTTTCTTGGCTGGAAATTGAAAAAAAAAAATCAGGTTTGACCAAATTTTGACCGGTCCGTACGAACACATCCGAAGTCTGTTTTGATTGTCATTTTTGCCATTGTGCTCTATTTCTCATTACTTTCGAGCCCGTTTCAATAGCTTAACGGTGATGCTAACGCTAACGCTTCTGACATGTAACCTTTAAATTTATTATTTTTTTATATGTCTTAGACACTAAATAGGATTGATTAATTTTCTAACAGTATTTATAAGGACACTGATCACAAATCCACGAAATTATGATAATGAAAAACACAAAAACGAATCAGCAAAATCAACAAAATAAAACAAAAATTGCAAAGATGAAATTGAACATTCACATCAATTGAACGGGATCAATATTACCACTATGTTTTGTGGAATGGCCCATCTCCATCTTTAGAACTTCGGCTTCGTGTTTTCGAAGAAGACACCGTCAGCATGTTCCTTGTGCTGATTCTTTCATCTCTCTCGTTAGGTTTCTTCGCTATCAATTTTTTCACATAATTCGCTTTGGGATTTTGCCATGGAGGTCTGGTGACGAGCGTCGTCTATAGTTGCGAAGGTAGGGTTTTTTCGGTTGGAAGAAGAATGGAGAAGGAAATATGTTTTAGGGGAAAATCGTGTATCGAAATGTTTTAATCAGCATTCAAAAAAAAAAAAAAAAACGACATGGCCCTAATACTGAATATGGTATGTTTCATTAATTTTATTTTTTTATTTCATTTTATGATTTGATTTTCAATGTTTCCTTTTTTGATGTTTTGTTAATTTCAGCCAATTTCATTACACATGGATAATAATGTCTTTTCAATATAGTGATAAATAATTTCTTAGACATTTCTAGGCTGAGAGACTTATACAAAGACATTTATGTATATAACCCCTCTTTCACTTGTCCGATAGGTTTATTGGCCCATTGAACTTACAAACACATGAGTCTAGATTTTACTTTTTATTTTTAATTAATATATTATTTAATTAAAAACTATTAATCAATTATAAAATATAAAAATCATGACACATGTAATTTAAAAGAATTTATTTCATTTTCCCAAAACAAAAGGTAGTAAGTGTCATATTTTAGTTGGTCAGTGAAAACGATGTTATATTTGTTTCAGGTGGTTATTAAATGGTATTTTTTTAAGAATCAAATTTGTCTTTCCTGTTTTACCCGCGTTTATCTTTTTTTTTTTTTTTTTTTTTTTTTTTTTTTTTTTCCCTTTTTTTTTTTTTTTTTTTTTTTTCTTTTCTTGGCTCCATTTTTTCTTCGTTCTGTTCCCTCTCTCTGTACCTCTTTGGTTTGGTAGAGATTTTGGGAGGTTAAAATTAATTTTTTTTTTAACTAAAGCTGTTTAATATGTCTAGTAAACACTTTAAAAATTGATTTTTAGAGAATTTAAAAGTAATTTTAAACTGAAATTTAGAAGCAACTGATCGTAAATTGTGCGGGAATCTATCTCACTTCCTTAATGAAATTTTTGTTATTTCTAAAATACCCCTACTGAATCAAAAAACTTCTCAGCCCCCTCATTTCTTTCTACTTCTTCGCCATCTCTCCTCTCTGAAACCAAACTCTCTCAGCCTCAGCCAAAGCTCTCTCAGCTCCCTCCGTTTATCTTTCTTCTCTCTCGGACTCCCTCTAAAACTGCGTCTTCTTCTTCTAGGTCTTTCTGTTTCTGGGATCTCTCTCTCTAGAATTGAAGAACTGAGAAGCGCCTGCTTGTATCTAATCTGTACATCCATGGGCGGGACTGTGAAAGATGTGCAATTGAAGCAGGAGCTGGACACTCTGGTGCGGAGCGGCGCACCGGCTATCCTGCACTTCTGGGCTTCCTGGTGTGAAGCTTCCAAGCACATGGACCAAGTCCTTTCCCATCTTTCCACCGATTTCCCTCACACCCATTTCTTCAGGGTTTGTATCATATCTCCTATTCTCCCTCCCCCATTTCCCCACCGTTTTCCTTTTTCCTTTTGGGAATTTTTCTTTCAGCTTCTCAATTCGGCCGTCGAAATTTCAAATATTTCAGGTTGAGGCTGAAGAACAGTCTGAGATTTATGAGGCTTATTCGGTTTCCGCTGTGCCCTTTTTTGCCTTCTCCAAGGTTTGTGTGTTTGCTAGTACTGTTAGATTTCTGATTTAATAGCTAATATGAAAGGGAAAATATTCTGTTTTATTATTGTTGTTGTTGTTATTTACATATCAATTACGGTATTTAATCAAGATTTACCTTTTTTTCCTGAGTCGATGCTAACAAGAAATTGAAAATTGTATGCTGGGATTTTCTTTTGTTTATGAAATGGCAATCATTATGGGAGTTATTGTAGATGAAAGTGTATTGCTTTTGTTAAAAGACAACGGAATTTTTGTTAGAAGTTCTTTACTTTTATTTCATTATTCATTCCTTTTTTTTGGTGTTTAGAGTATGAGATAGATATTTTTTATTCATCTGAGCATCGATTGGGAGGAACTAATTGCTCTACACTTTACAACCTTTTGTTTTACTATATTTGAGAAAGTTCGGCACTACCTAGCATGTGCGTACTTGAGCTATATGCGGAAGTTTTCGTTGTGATTATGGAACCTTTTAAAACTTTTTATAGGAGCACAAAACATCTGCTTCATAGCTAGCTTTGGTTTTATGGATGGTTTTTTCTTATTGTTTCTTTTCTTCTCTTTATCAATATGCCCATACTCAGTGCCATGTATGTGTTGCTTCCTGGGTGAACAGTATTGGGTGTATGCATGGTTTACTTGGTCTGACCGTAGATCCGTATTTACTATTTTGTCAGGATGGTAAAACCTGCTGACAAAATAGTAAACCATGGAAAACCTGCTGCTCCGGCCAGCCTTGGGTTGGCTGCCAGACCCACTGTCCTTGAAACCAGAAAGAGTTTGCGATTGCAGCAGCTGATCAACTTACACCCAGTTATGCTATTCATGAAAAGAAGTCCTGATGAGCCCAGGTGTGGATTTAGCCGAAAAGGAGTTGACATTTTGAAGAAAGAAAAGATCAAATTTGGGAGTTTTGATATTCTGTTGGACAATGAAGTTCGTGAGGGGTTGAAGAAGTATTCTAACTGGCCAACTTTCCTCAGCTCTATTGTAAAGGTGAGCTTCTTGGTGGGTGTGACATTGTAATTGCAAGGCATGAGAGTGGGAAATTAAAGGAAGTTTTTAGAGACCAAGGAATTGAGTCAGTCGATTCTGAAAATGCAAATGCAAAAGTGACTGAAGCTGGAAGTGGAAAGGGTGGCATCTCAGAATCTACAGGCTTAAGTACAATCCTCGGATCTCTAGTTGAAAGCCTTATTAATTCAAGCCGAGTTGTATATCAAGGGCGAACTTATTGGCGGATCAAACATTGTATTGGAGATGCAAAAAAGTGGGGAACTTAGGAAAGTGCTGGCTGGAAAAGGAATTGTTCAGAAAGAGACTATTGAAGATCGTTGAAGAAATTGATAGCTTCTTCACCAGTAATGCTCTTCATGACGGGTACACCAAATGCTCCCAGATGCGGTTTTGGCTCTAAAGTCGTTAATGCCCTTAAAGAGGAGAATGTGAGTTTTGGCTCCTTTGACATCTCAACTGATGAGGAAGTTAGGCAGGGGCTGAAAGTCTTGGATATATATGTTTGCAAGAACTATTCCTTTTTGAAATGATATATCAATGTGTGTATTTACGTGTGTGTGGATATCAATGTGTGCATTTTAAAATGATATTTTCATTTGCTCTTTTTTCTTGTGTGTGGATATCAATGTGTGAATTTGCTCATTTACGTGTGTGTAGATATCAATATATTTGAAATGTTCTTTATTTGCGGTCCTATAATTAATTATCATTTGACTTAACTCGTTTTTTGGCATGAAATTTCTCAACAAATTTATCATATTTTCTTATAGATTTTTGAGAAGAACCCCACCAAAATTGATAATTATGGTATTTGGTTGCGTTATCAAGACTGCAACTTTTCCTGTCAAGCTTTGCAAGAGAGAGCACAAAATAATTCCACGACTCGAAGATAAGTTTCCATTGGAAGGTCAGACCACCAACTAAGAAGCTGAAGACCACATACAAGGCATCAAAGCTCAACTTATTTATGTAACTTGGTCATTTGACGATAAAACTTTTAACTTGTTTATAGAATGTATATTTTTGTTCAACAAATTGATTACTCACTAATGCTCCTTTTAGTTGTAATTATATTGTGAATGAAAAAAAGAGAATTAATTATCATAAATTTATTGTTAAAAAACTCAAATCATAGTATTATGTTTTTTTTTTTTTTAAAAGTTAAACAAGTATTTTTAAATACTAAAAATAATTATATATATTTAAGTTTCATATCATGTCTATTTTAGTCATTTTACATATTCACAACAATTTAACTTCAAAATTTACTAAACGATATTACATTGATTTTGAAACCAGTACAGTTACTATAATTATAGTTTACCAAGCACTCAACTGTTTCTTGTAACAGTTGTTTCTTCATTCAGCACAGTTAAAAATAATTTTTTTAAAATTCACAGCACTACCAAACTAAGCCTTTCTCTCTCTCCTCTCCTCTGTTGAGCAAAAATGAAGCTTCGAGATCGAGATCCACCCATTTGTCATTGAATCTCTCTGTTTGAAGGCCGCAGTTTCTTGACATCTTGCCTGCAACTCGACTGATCGGCGACGAACAGCACCTCTCGCTAGCGAGATCCATTCACGGAGAGTAATTTTGCTGTCGTCTTCATGGCTTGCTCCATAGTGACAGATCTCCTCCATATCCCAGCCACCTTGAACATCATTTGCTCCATGTGCAGATGTCTTTGATGGCCAAGCAAGAGAGTGGGGGGTCCAAAAGCCATTGTTTTTAGTACATCAAAAGGGGGTATTTTTGGTACATGATTTTAACTAATAGCCGTTTACTTAACCTTGCTTTAAAATCAGCTAGTAATTTTAATTAACATTCCAAAGTTGCTATTTCCCTTTCTCTCCTGAAAAACAAATAGAGAATTTATTTTTGAGAAAATATGAATATGAATTTTTATTTTTTATTTTTGATAAATATTCTCTTTTAGTTAACAATAAAAGATAAAAATTCATATTTATGCACTTTTAAAGAGTATTTATCAAGATTATCCACATTTATTAAGTGCTTTTAGGCATTCTCTGAAAGTGATTATTATAATTTTATTCTGCGTTAAAATTATATTAAACCCATTAATAACTCTCCACATTAATTATAAACTTTTCCAAAAAATAAATGATCACATACCCGCATAAACTATAATTAAAAAATATTTTTTAAAAGGAAAAAAAAAACCTACATCTCTAGTTGAAGTTAATTTCATTTGATAAAACCCTAAATTTTTCTTCATTGATTTTCCTTTAAAATTTCGATGAAGGTTCCAATTGAAAAAAAAAAAAAAAAGAAAAAAAGAAGGATGTCTCTTAAATAGTCAACAAATACTGAAACATGTCTCTTAAATGTTTCTTCTACCCATTTTATTACATACTTTATGGGCATCAGTCTTGTTTTGCAAGTTCTTAAGCCACCGACATCATTGTGGATATGATTTTTCTAAGAAGGAGAAGGAGAAGGAGAAAGAGAAGGAGAAGACTATTGATAAATAAAGATAAAAAAGATAAAAGTGAACGAGAAATTGTAATAATTTAAAAAATATAGAGAAAAGTACATAGTTTATTATAATTTTGTATAAATTTATTATTTATATCATTTTAAATAATTAAGTGTCATCGTAATTTTTTTTATTTTTATTAATTAAATGATAATTGTTTATGTTTTAGTGGAGTAAAAATAATAAAAAAATATATTTCTTATCATCTTGAGGGGCATTTTTTATTTTTTATTTTAAATATAACATTGATAGTTGAAAAAATTATATTATTTTATAAATAAGATCAAGATTAAAATTAGGTGAGAGTATAAGAGGGTTAAATTATGTATTATTAAAATTATATCTATAAAATGATATAATTTTTAAATCTTTATTAAAAAGGATTAATATAGAGATAACATAGCAAATATCATTTTTTTATATGCATTTGAAGTATATAGCATTTTTTTAATGCTGGTAAATAATACCATATATTAATTTTTCATTCTAAAAAAACGTTCTTTTCTAAATCGCCCTCTTTCTCTTACATTCCCTGCAACATAACTTCTATCATCGGTCAAACTCTGTTATTTGGAATAAGAAGCCGAACAACGAGATTGAGGCAGATCTTCACAGGTCGAACTCCGAGGACCACTGCTCATTCTCCCTCCTCTGGACCGCGAATCGTGTCAGAGTTCTCCCGACCACCGAGATCGAGCAGATCTTCACCAACCGAACTCTGACACCTCTTTTCATTCTCCCTCTTTTGGATCGACCGTTGTGTGAGAGTACTTCGTTGCAACACGTTCTTTATTGCAAATTGAAAGGATGACGGTGAAGCCAACACCGAGCTCCATGGCAGATCACGTCAAAAACGCTTCTCTTCGAAGATCAACTTCATCTTCTCTAGCATGACGAGATCTGAGATCTACACAACGCCTTCTTCTTCGGCGGAGTTCGAGTGTGATATGAGGCGAAGGGAGCTCTTGTGCTCGCGTCTAACCTAGAAGCTCGTCATATCGCCGGTGACAGAGAGCAACCGCAGGCGGCTACTCGCGCGTATAATCTATATATGTATACTATAGAAATAAATTCCCCTCATAACAAATAAGGAGTGCTCTTTGTGAATACTAATGAACGTGATATGAGGACTCAAATCTGCTGTCAAATTTTAGTGTTTTATTAATTAAATCACGTCCCATTATATAAAAAATTTAAATTATTTTTTAATTAATTTTTTTTGTTTATTATAAAATAATATATTATAATTTAATTAGTTAGACATTAATCAGTACATTACAAATTGGACAGATGCATCATATGAATACATGTATTGTCTTCATTTAAAAACTGAATTTAGTATGAAAGAGTTTTTACTCTGAGCGGGAGTTGTGCAATCCTCTAACAAGTTAAACTCCATGTTTGCAATCCATTATCCCACTTCAGGATGATCTCCACTCTCTTCAATTTCCAGAGGAGAGACAAAAAAAAAAAAAAAAAAAAAAGGGGGGGTTGTAAATCCAAGTTTTGGTAAAATACTTTTTTGTGGGACATGTTTCATTTAA
>NW_010364303.1:491442-526366 GCF_000414095.1 Morus notabilis
AAGGGAAAAAAAAAAAAAAAAAAAAAAAAAAAAGGGGGAGAGAGAGAGAGAGAGAAAATTATAGGAAAACACCGGCTGATATGGTCGGCAAGAACAGATGTGAGATTAACGCCAAAAAACAGACAGGTTTAGCATTTGGGGATTGGTGAGCGCTATCTCTTCACTACTGACGATAAGTGGTTATGAATATGAATGGAAACTAGCTGGACTCTATAATGTTCAAGTACACAGTACGATAAAAGAAGGTCACTTAAGCCAAAAAGATCGCTTATGCACATATATGCTCATTTACTTTATTAGAATTCGTACATTTTATTAATTTAAATTTTTAATTTTAATTTTATATAATTAAAAATTTTCACAAAAATTATATTTAATTTTTTTTATTACAGTTAAAAATTCTCATATAAAATCACATTTTAACTCAAATTAAAAATTTAAATCGACAAACTAAACGAGACTTTAATAACAAAGTAATCGATTGTGAGTGTAAGAAAAGAACAGAATGACAGTTTGGAGTGTACATATTGGAGTGAACTATAGTCTATAGTGTAAATTAACTATTTAGTCGAAAGAAAAGGAAAAGAAAAAGGCAGTACTTCACATTCATTTGAAGGAGGGAACATCTAAAACAAACAAAATCATTCTCCATCTAGCACAGAGAATTGCAATCCGTAAAACTTATTCGGCATTTCCTTTTTACAAGTTAGAATCCGCATAAGATAACAAAGTTCACAATTAGAACTAATTATACCATACTTAAAACATTATGGCTCCTAATTTTGACCTAAAACTGGTAGGTGATTAGTACTATCAAATTCCTGAGCAATGTTATCCTTAATCCTTCCATCCTTCCGTACAACCAAAGTTGCCACAACCCCAACCAACACATAGGACAAGACAGAGTTCTCAAACTGACCAATCATATAATGGCTCAGGACCCACTAGAAAAACACCATCACCATCGTTCATCACGTAAAATTCACAATCTTGATGATTAGCTAGGGGAGAAAATTAAATTAGAAAACGGAAGAAGCAACACTAGGATATAGCATATCACACACTCACACGGTATACACAATTACAAAGCAAGGAAGCACAGCCCTAGGATTGAAAGCCAACAGCTCCTCTTCGTCCATCCTGGTGTGGACCCCACTCCCTCCCCTCCCCAAGACGGAGTCAAACCCGCCATCCTCCTTGTCCGCCTCAAAAGCTTCACTACCGACCCGACCCGCAACGACACGACAAACCAGCATAGCCCTTTTCACGTTCATGAACCCGAACTCTTCCTCGATCTCCTCGGGGATCGCCACGTGGGCCCTCCAGCTGCTCGACAGCGTGGAGATCCCGTCCAGCTTGGGTGAGAACCCGGACTTGATTATCCCGCACACACTGCAGTACTGGTGGTTACAAATAGCGGAATTACCATTAAGCCCCAGGTCGCACAGAAACGTGCAGCAGTGGAATCTCAGGAGCTCGTTGCCATCCGCGATGCACCTCTCGTCCCGCCTCCGAACGGCGCCGTTTCTCGCGGCTTTGGCCTTGACGGTTTCTCTGTACTCCTCGAACCGGGAGAGGATCTTGGAGCTGTTGTGGATCTTCAGAATCCGGTGAATGATCGGACTCTTATGCGTGTCGGTCCAACCCGTTTTGAATATGATCCGGACGATGTTCTTGCCGGAGTCGCCATCGATAAGCTCCGACACGGCGTGCTTGACGGCCTGGTGCTGCTCTAGAGTTTGGGGCTTCTGGAAGATCTCGCCGCAGGCGGTGCAGGGGAAGATATCGTTGCGGAGAGGGAAGAAGAGGCTTTCTTTCTCGGCACTGGAAGAGATGTCGGACTCCGGCCGTGAAGTCTTCCGCGGAACGACGTCGGAGAGGTGCTGATCGGCCGTATTTTCGGGCAGGATCACGAGGGAGGCGATCGAGAGCTGGGAGGACCGGGGAGGAGTGGAAGGGTGTGTTTGGATGCTGGTTTTGCAGGATTTGGAGGCGAAGATTCCTTTGAGGAACGACCAGGATGATGAGATTACCGGAGAGAGCTTCCGTTTCTTCGAGCTACGATTGTTGTTTCCGTGGCCTTCGCGACCGCCGCCGTCTTCTGCGGCGTCGGTGGAGGTGAAAGCGAAGCAGCCGAAGTGAAGGAGGAGGATGAGGAAGAAGGAGATGACCTTGTTGAAGAGCGATGAAGCTTCGCTCGGCGCCATTAATGGCGACGCCGATAGTAGTGTTGATTGAATGAGATCAGAGAAGCTAGGGAAGTTGATAAGGGTGGAATTAGAAGAGAGTGAAGAGATGGAAAAGAAAAGGAATATTGTGAAAAAGGCTACGTAGAAGGTGGGGTGACAATGGAAAGAATGGAAGAAGAGAAGAATAAAGATAGAGAGTAGGTGGTACGCAACTTCTTGGCGATTCTGTTTTTTTTTTTTTTTATGTTTTTTTTTTCTCTCTCTCTATCTATCCCTGTGCGTAGTGCTATGATTATATCTCGCTTCTATTATTATTGTTATTACTATTTAATTTGTTTTTAGGAGATCTTGTTTATTTATTTATTTTGATAAAGGAGGATATGTAAGAGATGAGATTATATCATGAGTTATATATATATATATATATATATATATATCGTGGGAAGTCGATTTACTTCACTTTTTAACCGTAATTACCGGTCTATGTTAAAGTCCTGCTTCTTCTGGCTTTATTCCTCTTGCCGAAGTAATTTAGTTCTAATGTAGCGCGCACACAAATTATTATAGCCATTTGAATTTCCATAGTGATTTTGTGCAAGTAGTATCAATATATATATTTTCTCTAATTTACAGGAGAAAAAAAAATAAAGAAATTAATAAAAAGAAAAAGTCAAGTAAATTGCCTAAATAGTTAAAAGCATGACACTATGATGATTCACCATCTTGTGCTTAATTTGGGTGCACACATGCACGTGAGTTATATATGGGTATCACATGTCTCTGTAGAATAAACTGCAAAAGCTTACTTCTATATATGTGAGGATGTGATGAAGTCAGATCAAATACAGATAATGATATGATTTTCTTAATTCGAATTACGACAATAAGTACTACCGGTGAATCCATTTAAATAATTAATCGTACAGATGAGGTTTGATTTGTTTTAGTGGTTATGGTTACTCCAAAACATATGCACTGGCATATAGAGAGTCGTTTTCCTTTTTCTTCACCCCCTCCCTTTTTTTTTTTTTTGAGTAGTAATAGTGCTCCTGTAATATTAATACTTTGATTCAACTAGTTAAGAACATTTTCATTAGTGTGTGTGGGTTTGTTTTTATTTCTTTTATGGTTGGGGAAAAATAGTTTTTGGAAAAATTTCATTTTGGTATCCTATGCTATATTAAAATATGAGTTTGCTACCCTTTGTTTTTAATAATTTCGTGCCGATACCTCGACATTTTAGAAAATCTTTTTTTGATACCTCATGATAGTTTTTTAGGACACATAAAGACAAAATTGTCCTTATTATTAAATATAAAAAACAGGTTTTTAAAAAATCTTAGACCTGCAACTAAACACTTAAACTTCATTTTGCCCCAAACATAAAGCAAAAATAGTGATTGCATGTTTAAGATTTTTTTTAAAAGGTTTTTTATATATTTAATAATAAATGTAATTTTGTCTTTTCGTGTCCTAAAAAATACTCTGAGATACTAATATAAGATTTTTTTTAAAGGTTGAGGTACTAATATGAAATTATTAAAAATAAAAGATACCAAACTCATATTTCGATATAACACAAGATACCAAAATGAAATTTTCTCAATAGGTTATTTACTACATATCTACTTAAATTATTATACATGTAGGTGCGAAGATGATGACACTTAGTGGATACTAGATAATATTAAAACACATCTTGTTGTCATGAATACAAGTAGACAAATAAATTACACATTGAAAATCCTTGACAACTAATTGGGAAGTAACTGTAACGCCCTCCGGAATTAAACTTGTTTAATTATGATAATTGTGGTTTATTAGTGTGCCTAAATTGATTTCTTAATTAATCATGAACTTTTAAATTTATTTTAGAATTTGTAATTTCACCCCTACTTATTTTATTTATTTTTCATAATTCTCTTTTTCCTTCTATTTCTCCTTTTCCTTTTTCCTTATTTCCTTTTTCCTTTCCCTTCCTCACGTTACTCTCTCTCTCTCTCTGTCTCGACACTCTCTCTCTCCTTCCCTCTCTCAATCTCCTGAGCTCTCTCCCATACTCTCTCTCTTTCTCTCTCTCTCCCTCTCCCGTTCATCTCTCCCTCTCTCTCTCAAAGTTTTCTTTCTCAAGGGCCGGATTTAAACCAAAAACGGAGGTTTCTAAGAGATTTTCAACATCAAAGCTTGGATCGAGGTAAAACTCTTTGAAACTCACTTTAGATTTTCAGATTTAGCCTTGTGGAACTCGTTTTAGTCGAGTTTGGTGATTTTTAGTTTAAATTTTGTTTTCAAATGGAATCTGAATGGGATTTGGTGAAACCTTGATGAAAATTAGGGGTTTTTGATTCTTTGGACCCTATTTGTTGATTTGAAACTGGATCTATACATTTCCCTTGAGAATATGTCGAAATCGGACCCAAAATTGCAGGTTTTGGCTTTGTTCCTCGCGAATCGGCCATTGTTGGCCCTGGAATTTTTCCCCACCGGTTGACCGGTCCAGTCAACCGGTCACCCTTCCATAGGTCGACCGATCCGGTCGACCGATCACCTCTCCACCGGCTGACCAGTGGAGTTACACTTCTCTGTCACCGGTCGACCAGTTCCCACTGAAACTGACCCTAAACAGCCCAGAAAACCTTATTTTGACCCCGAAACCCGATGTGGGATTGACCTAACCTCATTTGAGAACTCAAAATGAGTGGATTAGCCACATGAATCCTTATTTTCCATTCGATTCTCCGGAATGAATCTCTATCTACAAAGAATCATGATTTGAATTAAGAATTATTTATGAACATTGATTTTGAACTATGGCACACTAATATGATACAATTGTACCTAATTAAACGAGAATGTTTGGTGAGAAAGATTAAACTCTAAATTGTTGATTTTGATGGGAAAGTTAGTGGCATGATTGGAATGGGAGCCTCAAAGGCAAGCGGAGCTAGGGCTACGTGAAGCCAGCCACAGGTTTGATATCCAACAGGTAGGATATTCTTGTCCATATCCTTGTTAGCCTCATTTTAAATTATTTTGGCCAATGCAAATGTTTTAGAACAAAACATGTTTAAAGAAAATGATTTTAAAGAAATGGCACGTGAATGCTATTAAGTTTTCCAATGATTTTGGAAATGAGATTTTAAAGAGTATCATTTCTTAAAATGAAATATTTAAGGAATGATACAACGCATGGTGACCACAGAGATCGGGATGTGGGAATCGCATCCTTGGGGGCAGGTCCTGAAACCTGTACGGATCCACTTCTTGTTTAGTGGAATTATGGCTATGCACTTTTCATTAGACAGACATTTTTACCGCTTCTTGTTTAGTGGTATGATGAGCTGCACACTTTCATTATACATATATTTTCTACTGTGAGTATTTCCTTTTCTAAAAAGGGATGACCGGTTCCGGGTGTATATATTCGGACCGTGAGTACCTTTATTTTAAATGCTTTATAAAATTATATCCTACTGGGCATTTCGCTCACCTTTCTTGCTTTCAAATGTATAAAACCCCTCCAGGCGACGCGAGGAGTAGTGCGGAGTAGGTAGCTACTACCGGTGACGTGGACTTGACCTCGGGAAGCAAAGAGTTGTATCCCTCTTATCTTTATCTCAAGGCATGTATAAAAGAATATGGATTGTAAACTTAAATATTACTAGACTGTGGTTGATGTCACATTTACTCTTGTTTATATTCATGTATGCTAAACACCTGTAGGAATTCCTGACATGATACTAGGGACGTGGTTTTAAACTGGTTTGGTTGGAAATTCCACCACCGTTTTTGAAATTGAATTCCTCTTGAATAAAAAGGGGGGGCTCATTTGGAAATACCTGGACGTTTTAGATTTGAAACAAATTAAATTATTTACAACGTTATTTGCTAATCACTCTCTCAAACAGGTTTAGTTTCTAAATGAGCCTCTACGTCACTAACCCCGGTTTGGGGGCGTGACAGTAACTCGATCATGTTGCCATGTGGAAAAGAGTTCTTAATAACTCTTGGGAAATAAGGAAAAAAAATTCAAATTCCTAGAACATGACGTGGACATGCAGGTCATGCGCACGTGCGAGTTTCCTCCATTTAAGGTAGCCGACCAATCTCATTTACAGAAATTTATAGCACATAATTTATTGAAGTTGCTAAACTCTCAACTCTCAAGAGCGTACTAATTAAATTCTTTATTAAATGGTTTGCTACTAATTAACTGTGTATTGGAGTCGAACATGGTTTGCCATTTCTCAAGGAGAGAATCCAAAGCATGCATGCGCTAGCTCCTAAGAACACTGCGACAATATTTCAGTTTTTGTCTTTGTTTTATGCTTCGGAACAGTATGTTTTTGAAACACACGTCATATGAATTTTGTCTAATTCCTCATCTCTCTATGTTAAAAAACGCTTTCTCAAATTCAGTGAAGTCCGTCGCTATAAAGCTCTCGGTGCGTTTAATTAAAAGGACGTTGCAGTTTGCATGGAAGAAACAATGGTGTTTAGTATGAAGATTCGTGTCATGGTTTGTGGCTCGTTACAATATTTTTTTTTCAAAAAAACACACCTAAATCGTAAATGATTCTGAATAATGGTTCTGAATCCGTAAACCAAATGTAATTTCGTCCGCATCTAAAAGTGTAAAAGAGTGGAACCAACCACTTCAAGTTCATTGTCGACTTCTAGTTTCATTAGCAAAAAACTAAATTGTAGACTTGCAGTTTATGCTCAAAAAATAATATTTTAACTTTGTCCTTATCCAATATAAGACTCCAAGAGTTTCGTCCGTATATCGTCAGATTACTATATTTCTAAAGACTTGATATTCTTATATATACGCGCTTTTATGGATAATTTTTTAGTAATATATAATACAAACGTCAAATTTATATCTTTATATTGAGGTGTATAGTTCCAATCCTTTCATATCTAATTTTTATTTTAGATTATTCGTTAAGTCGTATTAGATGTATTATTTTCTTGGACTTAATTTTAGTATATATTCTTCGATTCTTTTATTAGAAAAACAAACACTTCAGAGTAGATAATATATGTAGACAATATTGGAAAAATAGGTAAGAAGCTATTGATTGCAATAAGGATGATGCTCATTACTATTTCTTCAACAGCTTTATCAAAAATGCATGACAATTATAAAAGAAGCTAATGGAGGGGAAAGAAAAACAAAGATAATTAACAGTCATTTGATTTGATTTTTGCTTTATGAAACTGGCATATATAATTGGCCCCGTTTATTTCACCAATTTGAATTTAGAATTTAAGTTTTGTTACAGTAAAAAAATTCTCACATAAAATCACATCTCAATTCGAATTAAAAACTCAAATTAGCGAACCCAACGGCAATGGGGCAACATGGGGAGCAGAAATGTCATCACGCAAAATCATTACATTAGATTGTAGCTCCAAATCTGAAGCAAAAACTCAGTTCAATCTCAAATAAGAAAGTTGAACCTGTCCCTATACATGACAACACAATACTGATTGACACTCCTCCATTTTCTTGCTTATCCCATATTGGATTGACCTCTTTATTTACCGTTGGTCTAATTGAAAAACGACTACGTGAGGCAACATACACGCAACACACATTATTCGCATTAATACCACGCATGGCAAACTTTATATTTTATCTATTTATACTAATTTCTGAAATTCCATGATGGCTAACTAATTAAAAAAGGAAAAAATAATTAAGCACTCTTATCGAGTAGTGAACATTATTTATATAACATATGATATACTACTAAGATTTTGTCAAATTTATTTTGTGTTAAAAATATATCATAAATATTTGTTTCTGTTGAAGATATTCATATATAATAATTTTTTATCTTCCCTCCAAAGTAAATATTCTTTATCACTTAGTATAATAAGTTTTCAGTGAAAAAGGAATAGTTAATGTAAAAACTGAATATAATTTTGTGTATAGAAAGTTCTTTCTCATTGTTTTAGCAATGACAAAGTCCACCTGCTAAATTAGTGTGTCGAGATAGTTCGCATGTGTTGCATTATTCAGCTTTTTTTTTTTTTTTTTTTTTTTTTTCCTAATATGTGCGACTTATTTTTTCACTATTCCATTTTTTTTTTTTCATAGAAAAGAAAATCACGTTTACTTGTAGGACGAGTTTGTATCTCTGCCTCCATCTCGTGATATATTACATACCAATTGGTCTCATCATTTCATTGTGGGCCCCGGCCTCTAAAGCATTTCAAGGTGGGCCATAAGATGAATAGGCGGGTTACTAGCTTTCATTTTTCGTGGGCCATTGTGATCTTCTCTTTAATTCTGATGGAAATCTCCGTGTTTCCCGCTCAATAAAATATGCCACCCGATACAATCCATTTCTACCATTTAATATAAGGTCATGATTAATAACATTCTTTGATTAATCTCAATTTACACCAAACTAAAGTCAGTTAAATCTTAGGTTGCTCAAAAACCCAATTCAGCAAATTAATAGGTGAAAGGATTCATGTTACATTTCAATAAAGCTGGATTAGTCAATGTTTTAGGTAAATGCGGTCCAATGTTTTGGATTTCTTTGTACCAATTTTCAATTAAGAACAGCTTAAAAAAAAGCGATTATTTCAAGGACTAACCAACAACAACGAAACATGTGTTTTAATACTTTCCGGTTTCAATTTCATCTAGAAAACGATATAAGCACATATTCGACCTAGTTATTTTATTAACTTGCTTTGGGACGGCTGGTTAGTGATTGCAATTTGACTTTTGACCACATTGTTGACTTGTAAAGAGGTAGAAAGACAAGAGGAAAAAGGAAAAAGGAAAAAGAAAAAGAAGAAAGGTTACATATGATTCCATTATTCCATATTCTCTCTTAGGACAAACTAATTAAAGCTTTATAAACATACATATATATATATACACACACTGCTTTTATAGCTATTTTTCTTATTATCTCTCTCTTTTTGGTTTATTCCTCTAAGCAGCATGATAAACAGCTGCCGACAGAGTTTTGATTAATGGCAAAAGATGGCAGATAGACCTTCATTTTTCAGGTAGTTGAGAACTTGTAAGGTATGCATTTCGTAAAATGTTATTGTGCCTTGGTGATGGTCTTTGGCCACATGTACATCATGCTTGTACCCACTTATATTAATACATCACCCGAGCAGTACTTTCGACATTTGACCAATATATAAGTTACAATATATAATAATTTATAATATCAATGTAGCGTGATTTTAAATTTATTCAGAAAGTATGTGATTTATGTTGGACATTATCAAATACATATACAAATATTGAAAGTGCGGCAAATTCACGCCATGTAATGTTCAAGGCTGAATTTTGACTAATTTAACGGCAAAAATAAAAAAGAAAAGAAAAGAAAAAATATTGACGATGTGTGTGCTTTGAGTTTTTTTTTTTTTTTTTTTTTTTTTTTTTTAACCCTTTGGTTTTCTCGTTTCTCCTTCAATCATATTCTGGTCCTTTTCAATACTCAAAATTGACCATATTTTGCTTCCATTGTTTTAGATTAGTGGGTTAATTTACTTTTAAGTTCGTAAATTAAAACTCTTTTGGTTCCCACCAAGCTAGGTGCAATTCCTTCTTCGCTTTTTTCTTTTGCATCTCTCTTCCTTTTGGACCTTTTCTTTCTTATTATAGTTTAAGTTGATATGGCATCCTATATTGTCCAACTATATATATATATATATATATATATAGAAGTTCTGTGCAATATGGTTTTATCTAAATGATGTTTGGTGTTTAACGGTGATGATAATTCAACTGCAGGAAAAAAAAAGTGACGATAATTCATATACAGTTGCAAATGAAGCATTGCGGAAAACGGTTGAACAAATGACAAGAGCACTGATAATAAATGAACAAATGCTGTTGTTCCACAGCTCTTCTTTTATGCAGTTTCTGATTTTTTTTTTTTTTTTGGTGAAACGGTAATATTACTTACAGTAAAACATTATTGCAGAAAGTTTCTAATTTCTGAAGGAATAATTCCGCAGTTGTTTTGAGTATGATTGGTTTAACTTTTGAAGGGCACCAATAATTGTAGACAGATTTTTATTTTTATTTTTTATTTTTTCTAGTCTATAATTGTGTAGACAGGTTAACAGGCTATGCATGGAGGTAGGAGTTTTGTTTTTGGCTCAATGTATTGTGAGGCTGACAGATATCACTGTAGATCAATTTGGTACGTATCAATTTGTTGTTTTGTGGAATTTTATTGAGCTGGCTAGCTGACAGATTTCATAAAATCCTTTACGTCCTTTAGAGCTTGAATATATATTTGAAAAGAATCATTCATCGTGTTTCTACTAATTGTAGGGTTGATTTTTTTTTGTTCCTATACTACCTAATTTCGTTTTTTCTGACCTGATAGGTCTCTTTTCGCTTTCGGCAGCGTCTATATTTGTTGCTTAATTACTGGTTCATGTTCACTCACGTGAACATAATACGTACATGTTTTAGAATTTGGGTAATCTAGCTAATTAAAGTCTTTTGAAGATTTAACAACAAAGATTTGCGATTTTTTTTTTTTTTTTTTTTTTTTGGGGGGGGGGGGGGGGGGGGGTTTTTTATTTATAGGAGCTAAGAAGTAGCATCAAGAGAATGACAGCCAAATTAAGAACGACATAAGACACAAACCATAATAACAACTTGAAAAACGACAAGCACATGAAAAAAAACATTCGAGAAACGACATAACAATATTAACGACAATAATGTAGAAAAACGACAAGATCTATCAAACAATTCATATGGGAAATGAGAACTATTCTAAAAGAGATAAAACAAACAAACGACCCGAAAACAACAACGACTAGAAAACGATTTAAAAAAAAAAAAAAAAAAAAAAAAAAAAAAAAAAAAAGACCATTAAAAAAAAAAAAAAAAAAAAAAAAAAAAACAGAGATGACCATTAATAAGCAACAACCAGATGAGAACGACAACAATTCTTAAAACTAACATGAAAGTGAAAAACATTATATGACCTGGAAACGATAAAGAGAATCAAAGTGAACTATAACATGAAAACGAAAATAAAATATAAAACGACAAAACACGAAAACGACAATTTGATGAAAAAGAGAACTATTCGATAGTAAACGCATAAATGTTTTAACACCTGAAATACGTCAACGGCCAGAAAACTTGGTATCCGCATGAAACATGGAAAACGACAGCTAACATGAAAAACTACAATGACAATAAAACGACGACATATCACCTGAAAACGACAATAAAAGGCACACGACTATCGCACAAAAATGAGAAAAATAAGGAAAAGTTGGACAAATACATAAAACTGTGAAACAACATAAGATCTAAAAACGACAACATACAGGAAATGAGATTCAACCTAAAATGACAACAAAATAGAGAAACAAAAATTACCTTAAGAATAACATAAGACATAAGACGAACAAAATCTGAAGATAAAAACGAGAGCAATTAAAAAACAACGTGAAACATAAAAGCGATAAATGGCGTGAAAAATGACAACCATTGATATTGATTTACGACAATAAATAGAAAGACAATGACAACTATAAAAGACGACAACGATACTGAAATCAAGAACAATTCGAAACCATAAACGACTTACTAACTAAAATGACATGACAATAGCATAAAGAAAAAACAACAACAAAATTAAAAACAAAAAATCCTAAAAAGGGTTAACAGTTTGAAAAACGACGTAAAATGTATAAACTGCGTAAGAACATGAAATCGACAACTACATCCTATAAACGACGACAGAGTTTTCGGAAAACATGATTACAACCAAGCCTAGTGAGAAACTAGAAAATTTAATCCTATAACACAATTCGGAGCAAAAAAAATAAAACCATTTTGATAATTACTATGTAATTATGTAACATAGAACGTTAAATGTGACTGTCATTATAATTACTCTGAAAATGTACTATTTCTCAAATATTTTCAAAATTTAATGTATTTTACTTCAGAAATTATAGTAAGAGTACTTTTACGAAACTAAAATAAGTAAATAGAAAGATTTTTTTGATACAAAAATATCAAGATGTTGATATATTTAAAGTGAATAAAAACTTTACTAGGTAAATCAGAACCTGCTATTTAATTTACTGTTAAAATAATTCATTCTTTGGGGTAATTTTGATAAATATTTTTTAAAATGTATGGGTCAAAATTTTTATTTTTTACTCTTGATTCATAATTTTATTAATTAAATAATTATACTAATAGAAGAGTATTTATTAAGAAATAAAAGTAAAAGTCCGTAAATTTTTCATTTTTTCTTCTTGGGGTTTCTTACTTTTGACTTTCTTATGGACCAAAGTCTTTATATACGGGCTTAGGCCATAGCCCATACGCCAAACCCAATATAATTCGAATATTCGATGCAGCATGTCCAGCTCAACAATAGAAAATTCAACAGAAATCGTTTTCCGTTTTCCTCAAAAACTTTTCCAACAGAAAAGAAAAGGAAGAAGGAAAAAAAAAAAAGAAAAAAGAAGTTATTCGGAAAACAGAAGCGCGCGCAGACAAGACAACAGACGTTACGGAATCTCTTACCTTGGCAATCCGATCTTTTCTTTCCATACAACTGCCACGTGTCCCAACCAGAACCAATCCCCATAAATATCCCTGCACTTTCCCCCTATCAAAATCTCCCTTTCACCATTTTCTTCTCTAAACAAAAATCTCCGTGTCGTTCAACGCCATTTGCCAAAGCCCAAGTGGTGCTCATCTTTCCAACTTTCATGCTCTTCTCCGCGCCATGAACGCCCGGGCGGCTCTCCTCTTCTCCTTCTCTCCGAAGCCCGACATTTCGCCGCCCAGAAAAGTTCTCGCCTCCGGTTCCACACACCAGACCCCGTTCCGGTTCCGGTTTCAGTACCCCCAGTCCGAACGACACGGCTTTTTCAGTGTCGTTTCGAGGAGGAGAGTTTGGAAAGTGTGGGCCGATGTGAAGTCGAAGCGTTACGAGGTCCCCGACTCGGTCCCGAAATCATCGGTGAAGTTCGAGGATGCCTGCGACGACGTCGATAGTGGGAAGGAGGAGTCGGAGCTCGTGGGCCCCTGGTGGGAAGTTTTTCCTAAGCGTTGGGTCATCGTCGTTTTGTGCTTCTCGGCTTTCCTTCTTTGCAACATGGATAGAGTAAGCTTGATAGAGTATTTTCTTTTTTCCCTCCTCTTTTTTTTTTTTTTTTTCCTGGGAAAATTGTTAAGCACTTTATTTTTGGCCCCTAATACTATCACTGTTATGTTATGCTGAATTGAGGTTTATTTATTTAATTTAATTTAATTTATTTGGCAGGTGAATATGAGCATTGCCATACTTCCAATGTCATCAGAGTACAATTGGAATCCGGCGACTGTTGGTTTGATACAGTCTTCATTTTTCTGGGGGTATCTCCTCACTCAGGTATGAACTATGAATTATCAATTGTGATACACTTTTATTTTTTATTTTTTTTTCATTTATTTGTTGACTTATTGCTCTGAATTTTGTTTGAACATAAATTCAAATTCTTTTTTTTTTTTTTTTGAGAGAAAACATTGTTAACAGAAAATTTTGAATTGTGGTTCAAACCCGTAAAACAAACGGCACATATGACATAGAATTCGGCTCAAAACCGTTCAGTTTTCATAGATATACTTTCTCTAAGTGAAATATTTGAGTTATGAAGAAATTGTTTAAAAAACAAAAATTTAAGTGCTACTGCACCTTTTTCTTGAGGCTTATAGCTGTAGTGACAACAGATTGCTGGTGGGATATGGGCAGACACGGTGGGTGGTAAAAAGGTGCTGGGATTTGGAGTTGTTTGGTGGTCTGTTGCTACAGTTCTCACTCCTGTTGCTGCTAAACTTGGGTTGCCCTTCCTGCTTGTGGTTCGTGCTTTCATGGGAATTGGAGAGGTAAAGCAATTTCATTTCCCTTCTGTAATATGGAAGGGAAATTTTCTTTATCATAGCTATGCTGCAGAACCTAGTGTTTCTTGTCGGGAAAAAGAAATTTGGAAATGAGTTTTCAAACAATAATGTTGTCTCAAGAACTCGAGATTTACTTTGTTTCAGGGTGTTGCTATGCCAGCAATGAATAACATTCTGTCAAAATGGGTTCCTGTAGCAGAGAGAAGTAGGTCGTTAGCTCTTGTTTACAGCGGGATGTACCTTGGTTCGGTCACTGGTTTGGCCTTCTCACCACTTTTAATACATCAATTCGGATGGCCATCAGTATTTTACTCATTTGGTTCTCTGGGGACGGTTTGGTTTACAGTATGGCTAAATCAGGTGACTTTAGAATTTGATGATTATATTTTGACCTCAAAATTTCAGTCTATAAGAATAGAACGCTTTTGTATATATATAAATTGATCAAACTCTTATCCTTGTTTTCTTGGATTGTCTCTAGGCATATAGTTCTCCTCTTGAGGATCCTCGACTGCGACCTGAGGAGAAGAAGCTAATTCTTACAAATAGTGTTTCCAAAGAACCTGTTAAAGTGATTCCTTGGGGGCAAATATTGTCAAAGGCACCTGTATGGGCACTTATAGTATCTCATTTCTGTCACAATTGGGGAACTTTTATTCTTCTTACATGGATGCCTACATACTATCATCAAGTAAGATGTAGTATTTTAGTACAGTGCCTTATACTTTGGAATTGCAAAGCTCAATTTAATAGCTTATTGGAAAAGACATCTCATTGTATATTCACTGTCATAACATTTTTTTTTTTTTTTTTTTTTTTCATAATCATAGGTTCTGAAGTTCAATCTTACCGAATCTGGGCTTTTTTGTGTTTTGCCCTGGCTTACAATGGCATTCTCTGCAAACCTTGGAGGGTGGATTGCAGATACCCTAGTGAGCAAAGGTGTATCTGTCACAACTGTACGCAAGGTATTAACTTGTTTCGCTTTTAATCTACTACAATTATTCTTTTATGAGTTTTTAAGAAAACACGTTTCCTGATAGAAATCATGTGGTTTCTTCAGGGGTTTTACTTATATTACAGTGACGGTGTTTAAAAACTATTTTAGATGTTATCAGCAGTCTGATTGCAACTTCGAGCTTGAACTCACTAGATGACATGCTACTTTTAGCTATATGGAATTGAATCAATATATCAAAGTTGGTTTACTAACTGGAATTTATATACAAGTTGCCGGATTTAATCGTCAAACTTGCTTTGAGTTCATATGAGCTTTAGTGAAATTTTCTTGGCTCGATTTGCTGCTTGGCGTATCAAACTGCTGTCTATTCTCCTTTTGCAGATCATGCAAACAATTGGATTTCTTGGCCCTGCTTTCTTCCTGACTCAGTTGAGCCATGTTGATTCTCCGGCAATGGCTGTATTGTGTATGGCATGCAGTCAGGTTTGATTCTAAATATGCAAAGAGAAAAACAATATAATTTTTTTTTTTACTAAACATATCTTTTACCTACGGTTGACATAATGCTTGCATTTTCTTTTCATTATCTAGGGAACTGATGCATTCTCACAGTCTGGTCTATATTCAAACCATCAAGATATTGCTCCACGATATTCTGTAAGTATTAGGCCTTAGTTTCATATTTGGTTAGCTTGCATGTGCTAGTCTTATTCAGATTCTGAGCTTAAATTTATATTATGACCACCAATCTCGTGCTTTGGCTCTTAAATTCTCTCTCATTAGTTGGATTTGCGATGCTGTGACAGTACTGATGTTGCAACAAAAGCCTATATTCAGAGAAAACTGATGATTGTATATTTCTTTGAATATATTTTCTGTAGGGAGTATTGCTTGGTCTATCCAACACTGCTGGAGTTCTTGCTGGTGTCTTCGGAACTGCTTCAACGGGATACATCCTGCAACATGGTTAGTACTCATCTCTTGCGATTTTTAGCTATATGAATACAAATGAAATCATCCAAATACTAAATATTTACTCTGGTCTCACTTTGTGTTTACACCTAAGTATAATCCGCTACAACACTCCTGTGCCGCATACTTCTATAACCAAAACATATAATAATTGCTCTGTTGATTGTGCGTGTAAAAACACAACCTCAAGACTCTTTGGTGCCTAGAATTTACTTTGATTTAATTCAGTTAATTAGGAAATACAGAGTCAGCTGGTCCTAGTATCTTTGTAATGTCTTTCACCTGTGTTTGAGCGAGTCAAGCTATGACAGTCATCAATGCCTTGAGTTGAATCCGCTGGAGAGCTAAAGAGAAAGGGTAAACTGTGCGTCACACATTGCAAATAGTGGTTCATAAGTAAAGACACTATTTGCTAATGGCAGGAGGTCTTTTTAGATAAAGCCCAAAACAAAACTGTGCGGGCTTGGACTCAAAACCAGACTATATATCATACCAAGTGAATGAGTAATATGAAGTGTCTCCGAAAGAAGATAGATGTTGCGTTTATAATGTGGTTGTACCTCAAAGAGCTCAGATATTACAAATCTTGAATTTTTTTAACCTTACGGTGAGGGACTTGCTATCTTTGTCTAAGTGGTCCGTGAAGGTATGACTAATTACATAAACCACTCACACCTATGTCTAAATGGCATACCCAAAACAGCCATTATGCGGTCTATGCACTGTAATGTTTTTCGATTTCCTATCTTGTAAAGCTTCAAATATTTTGGGATAACATCATTGTTACCGTTGTAATATTTCTGACTTGTCCATGTTGACAATTATCAGGTTCTTGGGACAACGTTTTCGAAGTCTCAGTTGGGCTCTATTTGGTTGGAACTGTTGTCTGGAACCTATTCTCAACCGGTGAAAAGATCATAGATTGATCATTGAATGCTTTATTTTTAACACGTGGCTGTTCATTCTGAGGCAATCCTAGGAGTTAAAAAGTGAAAATGGAGAGAAGGAAAAGAACAGAAATTGTAAGAAATTCAAGTGCACAGAAGAACTGCACACTCTTACTCCTATTCATGGGCGTGAAGAATCTTGAGATCATTATGACATGGAACATGGAAGTTGAAACTACAAAAGTTCAAATTCTTGTCCACCTTCCAACACAGCAAGTTTGATGGGTTAGTTGGACTTCCGTAGCTTTTCAACAAAGGAGAAACACATGGTAAATAGCCCCAACAGCTTGTAAAGTTATACTTGATTCTATAACACATCAATTTTTTGTGATTATGTAATTATATTCTTAGATGTATAATACCATTTTTTTTCTTCTCTTTTTACATTATATTCTTTGTCTGCTATTCTTTGTCTTGGCACGTAAGATATCGTTGGTTAAACTTGTACTACAGACACGTTCCTGCTCGTAATTGGCCACGCTAGGAAAAATGGCTGGTCAACCACTCTCCTATATTTCATCTGTATGAGACTAAGATAAGAGGTCCAATTTTTGTTTTTCTGTTTTTTTCTAATCTATAAAACAGATTATGTGTAAGTAAAATTTATGAGAGTGACTTTATTTTTACGTTGGCCGTTAACTTACTGCAACCCTCTTCCTTTATCCGGGCTTGAGACCAGCTATACAAACGCATAGACGGAGTTAGTGCAGTACGAAGGAGATATAGAAGAGGATATTCAACATAGGATTAAGTAGAAGAATGCTACGGAAGTTTTATGTGATGTCAAGATACCTATTAAGTTGAAAGGAAAGTTCTATAAGACTGCAATCCGGTCAGTTATGTTATATAGTAGTGAATGTTAGGCTATTAAAGACAATATATATCTAAGATGAGTGTGACAGAAATGTGTATGTTAAGATGGATGAGTGGCCATATGAGAATGGATCGCATAAGTAGTGAAGTTATTCGTAGTAAAGTAGGTGTAACACCAATAGAAGATAAGGTGTGCGAAGGCCGCTTGAGGTGGTACGGGCATGTCTAAAGTAGACCACTAGAAGTAGTAGATCGTGCTTGGGAGGACATTCTTATGCCTAATACTAAGAGAGGGAGGGGTATACTAAGAATTACGTGGACCGAAGTAGTTAGGAAAGATATTCTAGATTTAGGCTTTCATGAAAGTCTAATTTCAAACAGAGCTACGTGAAAAAGTAAAATTCATATAGCTGACCCTAATTAAATTGGGATTAAGACTTGCTGTTGTTGTTATAAAACACAAAAATGTACGGGAATACTGAACGCAAAGGCTTTTAAGAGGAGATAACGTCATAGAAAATTAGAGAAACTAGAGAAATTATGGTGAATGACCTTTCATTTATTAAATATCTCAAGTTTTGCTAAATTAAAAAAGAGTTCTCTCTTAAAAAAAAAATAAAAAAATTTAGTTGATAGATTATTGATTTATCATGGTAACACATTAATTATTTAATTATCAAGTTTTCAACCACGTAGGGTTATTTTGAAGATATTCTGATAAATCCCTTACAGAGCCTGTTGTTAGGTTTGGAGCATGTATAAAAAACTCCGATTACTAGGTTTTTGTGCTAGGAGGACTAGTCGAGCAGTTGTTGACCACCTGGATGCTTTTCAAAGACCAAAAACTTTTTTTTTTCTTTCTAGAGGCTTGTTTGGTAAAGTATGAAAATATTGTGTCCTTTCAGGATTATGTTAGAAATATATTGAAAGTATACAGTATTTTCATATTTTACCAAACAAGGATACAGCTTTCACCTTAGATTTTCTTCAAATAGTATTAAATGATCATACTTTTTCTATCTAATACAAGTCTAATATGAACTCATATATATAAGCTGTGTACATCCATTAAAAAAAAAAAAAAAAAAAGATGTGATACATGTAGAATATTTTTTCATACCTTCCCACAAAATGTTTTTCATTCACCAAACACTTTTTAGGGATAGCTTATTAGTAGGTTGAAATAGAGAAGTATTGAATTGACTTTATTATTAATTATTAATAATAATCACGTGAAAATCCATAACAACTGCTATGGAATATTAGACAAACATTACAATGGTACAACTTAGATGAACAACTGTACTCAAAATTCAACCCTACCCCCACCCAAACGAACGACACAGTAAAAAACAAATAGAACAAAAGAAAACGTATATATAAAAGTAAATACAAATTAAATGACCTTTATACCCCCACACAGAGAAGCTGAAAGACCAAATTGCCCCCATCCCTTGTGGACCCAACTCCTCCAAATTACGAAAGTACCCCCACTCTACGCCGAGGCGGCCACCCCTCCTCCTCCAAGCTCACGCGGCTGCAAATAAACCCGAAGCCCATTCTTCATGAAGAGCGTGAGCGACATCTTCTGCTCCACCCGGTGACCGGGTACCGGCGACAGCCGGTAACGAAGCAGCACTGCCGAAGCCACCGACTTCATCTGCAAATACGCCAAGTCCTTGCCCAAGCAGGTCCTGGGTCCTGCATTAAACGCCACGAACTTGTATCCGTCCTTGGGCGGTTCGAACCGGTCTCCTTTCTCCGACAGCCACCGGTCCGGTTTAAACTCCATGCAATCCTCTCCCCACAAGCTCTTCATTCTCCCGACGGAGTATATCGAGTACGTGAGTGTCGAACCGGCCGGGACGAAAGTCCCGTCGGGCAAAACGTCGTCGTTCACGACGTATTTAAAGTCCTCCGGCACCGAGGGATACAAACGCAGAGTCTCCGCCAGGGCCGCTTTCAGATAAACGAGCTTGTCGGCCTCGTCGAAATCCAACGGTTGGTCGATCCATTTTGCATGGTTGTTTTTACCGCGTGTCTCGCTCAGGACCGTTGATATTTCTTTTATGATTTTGTCCTCGATTTCATGATGGTTCATGACGAGCCAGAAGAACCAGCTGAGAGCGACGGAGGAGGTGTCTCGGCCGGCGAGGACAAAGTTCAGAGCGATTCGCTGCAGAACGGAGGAGGAGAAGAGGTTTCCTTCGACATCGCGCTTTTTCAGGAACCGGGAGAGTAAGTCGTCCGAAGGGTTTTCCTTGCGCGCGGAAACGGCGTCGTTCATGTAGTTTTCGACGATCTCGAGGCTCTTCTTTAGCCTTCTCTCCATGCCGATTCCGAACGCTTTTTTCAGCCTCCATAGGAATCCCGGGTAGAGAAGCCGTTCGAGAGTGGCCTCCGTGGCGGTGTCGAACGCGACGGCGAATTGGTTCTCCGGTAACTCTGGAGACAGAGTTTCCGGGTCTTTTCCGAACGTCAGACCGCAGATATTGTCGAAAGTCAGGCGAAGCAAGAGGTCTTGCAAGTCGACGGAGGTCTTATCGTGCGCGGCTCTCTCTAAGATGCGCCACAGCCGGTTCTTGATGGTCCGATTCACCCACCGGGCCATGGCTTGCCGTAGAGTCCTTGTGGTGAACTCCAGCGCCGCCGTTTTGCGCTGTATGAGCCAGGTGTCTCCGTCGCTGTTGAAGATTCCTTGTCCCAGAAGGTCATGGAAAGCGGCTTGCCAGTTGGGGCCTTTCGGGTAGTTGTCGAACCTGGTTCGGAGGATGTGCTCGATGTTTTTGGGGTGACATGTCACGGTGAAATAACCTTGCTTGTGGGCAAAGAAAGGCAGGGCGATTGTGCAGGTCTGGTACGTGCATAAACCGCCGGTGGCTCGGAGGTTGTTCGACATCCAGTCGTGGATTCGGGCACGGTTAACGATGAGAGCCGGGAGGCTACCGATGACCGGCCATACCTTTGGGCCGGTGAGCTTTCGGGCGAGGAAGTGGAACCAGAAGAGATATGCAGATATAGTAGCTGCTAGGGTAAGGAGAAGAGGTAGGGTTTCCATTTGAGAAGTAGTACTAATTAATCAGTTTTGTAATACGTTGTGTTTATGTGCACACTACGTATGGATATCACATACAGACAATGGTGCTTAGACGGTATATATATTGATATATATAATGGGTCCGGTTTGATTAGGAAAAGTTGTTAGGAATTTTGTGTCATTGGAGTGTAGCTGTTGGGTTGATATTATTAAAGGGAACTGTGCATATGTGGACGTAGATACACGAAAACCATGCAAAATGATTAGTTTATGGTGCATGTGTGAGAAATATTTGTGGTCAATAACCCAGTGTTGGATCTATGACAATGTTCTTTGCACCTTAACCTATAGCCGATTAATTCTCAATGTGTATTGATCTAGTTTTCGATTAGTTTACAAAATTTAGAAGAATTGACGTGACATATTATAATTGGCTGTCACGATTGATCTAAACCTATGTAATATGCATAACTTAGTAAACAATAAACAAAGCTCTGGTTATCTTAGTGGCTACCTCAATCAATGGCCTTATTATAAAACATCTCGTGCAAGTGTAGCAACCCTTCTTCTTGTGAAGAAGTATATATATCTTGGGCCTTAAAATACATTAATTACTTCAAAGCGTAGGTATTATTAATCAATCAGCAAATTAGTTGTGTAATTTTTTGTTTTATTATTAGAACAACAATTAGTTAAAACCATACCATCAATTAGTAATGTTAAGATTTTAATCATTACTTACGGACGACAATATTTCCTATGGAGACGGGTTTAGCACCAAAAGGGATATGGATGGGAAATAATGATTAAAAATAGGGACATAAATGGAAATAAAATCTTGTCCACAAGTCGTAGTGGCGTTATGATAGGAAAACTGGAAAGCATTCCCAACCTCATCTCCGCCTTGATAATCATATATTATATATTCTATACAAAGAAACATATATATAATATTAACTTTTTTAAACATATAGTCCTTTGGACTTTACTATTAAACTTTATTTTGCATATGTCTAAAATTTAGTTTGTTTTGTAAAACCTTTTATGCGAGATATAACAATAAATTTTTACCTTATTTTCTGTTTAATTGCTATAATTCTTAAAGACCTTTTGTACGTACACCCCCTTAACATTTCAAATTTGACAATTTTAATCCCTATTCTTTTTTTTTTACAATTAACCCCTTCAATTTGAAAATCTTTACAATTAAGATCCAATAAAAAACAACGTTTATTTTTTAACAATTTGATCATGTGAAGCATACATGAGCATCTGTTGAGAGTAATAAAGGTCATTGCTCGCCCTATTTTTCGATTATAGTGATATTAGAGTCGTGTAATGTGTCAGAATACAATCAGCTGTGATAAACAACTCTTAACTTTTAAGGGTTAATTGGGCTAATAGACGCTCCAAAGGTAAGAAATAACTATCATTGACCTCAACAAACTCTCATGTGTGTGCCACATGAGCAGAAACGTAAAGAAAACATACGACGTTTTCGATTGAATCTTAAGTGCAAAAATTTTTAAGTTGAAGGGGTTGATTGCCTGGGAAAAAAATAGAAACTAAATTGCCAAATTCAAAAAGGTGATGTGGTGTCTGTATAAAAAAAGCCATTTTGAAATGGATGAATATGTTACAAGATGAGAATTTGGTAGGTATAAGGAAGGCTACACTAGTGGAGAATTTCGGACCCTCACCCTCCCTCTCTTTAGTGAGGATAGAGATGGTTTTGGGGGACTAAAATGAGGATGAGAAATCATTTACCGCCCCTGTCCTGTTATCATCCCTATCATTAAATTGTTTCATGTAATTTCCTGTGCCCATTCTAGCCCTTCCTGTCCCCATTCTTATTATTACGTCATCACTTCATGCAGTATGATATTTCTTCATTTTAAAAGCAACTTTAATACTTATTATCACCTTTTCTTATTAATTGGTGCATTTTCTAAGAGATACTTTCATGTATCATATAGAAGCCTGCGGCAATCTTTAGTGTTGCTTTCTTTTGCGTATAAATTAGCTATTTTAGACTTGGAAAGAAAGTAGCTCAATTTTATTCTCACCTAAAAATTTATTTGGACGGACTTCAATTTGTTTGTTTGTTCATTTTCCTTTTTTTTTTTTTTTTTTCCCTTTTGCTATAGAGTATACAATAAATTAGAGTTTTTTTAGACCTCTAAAATTAAAAAAAAAAAAAAAAAAAAAAAGAGAGAGAGAGTCCTTGAACGTAGTCGCTATCCGGCCATCATGTGAGAAATATTAATGGAGTATTATATATATTTCATTTATGGAAACCATATATCAACAAGTAATTAAGAACCTTTTAGCCTTTTACCTTCTAAAAAAAAAAAAAAAAAAAACTAAGGACCTTAATTTACAGACCATAAGTGAGATGGTCAGTTTTGATCATGAAGACCACAAGCCAAGTCTACTGATATGATTTTCTTGGCGTTCTTTTTGACCCAGTTATATTATAACGTGAGAGAAAAATAGAGAGTAGTTAGAGACGGTTCATCCGAAATAAGAAGTTGGGTTGTTTCGTTTTGGAAAATATTAAGTGTACCAAGGACAACAAGCTGAGACCTGAGAGGACACCGCATTGACTCTCTGAGTGATAGTAGTTTTTGATAGCATGAAAAATTGAAAACTTTGTGAAGAAGAAAATGAGAATAAGAATAAGAATAACACTTCTCTTCATTTTCCTTTTGTTGAGGTAATAACGGACACCAAACCCATGATTTTTCTTTCGAATAGTTGTTCGGGTTACCGTGCTATTCAACAAAAATGGTTTACACATAAGATAAATTCTCAAGTCAAATGTCGGCAACACGTGACGGTTTTTTTTTGGATGAGTGTCGAGTCACGAGTGATATATTAACGAAACCCAAACAAAACACAAAAGCTCGATAGGTTCCAACACAGAATCAAACGAAGGGATCCACTCCAAATAGTTCGAAAAGACATCAACATGGAGAAAAGGGATTCGAATCCCATGTCCCTAATTCTTTACCTCGTTTATGTCCTAATAATATCATCACAAATTGGCTAAAATATCATGTCAATTAAGGTCTTGTTCATTTCACTGATTTGAGTTTTTAATTTTAAGTTTTTACAGTAAAAAACTTTCAGAAAATGTCACATTTAACTTTTTCTGCTACAGTGAAAAGCTCTCAGAAAGTTTCACATCTCAGCTCAAATTCGCGAAGTGAACAATGTTTAAATGTTTTGATTTGTGTGCCGTAATATTATTAAGAGACATGTATAAGGATACAAAAAAAGCGAATATGTTAGTGGAGTCGGGAAAAAGAAAAAACAAGAGATTTAGCCAAAAAAAAACAGAAGATAAACACACCAGTCACGCAATCTTAGAACAACGTCCATGATCAAGCGATATTCAATATGAGTAACATCTACACTGCAATTCAACAATGTGTTGAAAGGGCGACATAATTTGGCAAGTTACCGTTGTTAATCTAACATGTTACTTTACCACAACTTGGTAGGTATTTATATTAATATGATTTATTATTGATATTAAGGTAATTGACATGTTTGGTCATTGAATTGTTTAAAGACTATCACTTTGGTCCTTCAACTTTCAATTTAGACAATTAACTCCTTCAACTCTTGATTTTGTTACAATTCTGGTCTAATAGCAGCTCGACGTTCATTTTCTCACAGATTTTCCGACGCGAGTGTCATGTGTGCTGCATTTTTAGGGATAAATGAGTAAAATAATATGGGATTTGTAGAGCTGTTGAAAAATAAGAGCAGAGAGGGTTGTGGATTTGTGGGTAGAAATTGGGGGAAAAGGTTGCGGAAGAAATTCATAGAGTTGAATTGCAATGTCACTGGATTTAAACCCCATGTGCAAGTGTAAGAGGCCGAGCAAGATTTTCACATCGTGGACGAGCAATAATCCGGGTTATAGGTTCTATGGATGCCGATAAATATGAGATAAAGTTGAAATTTCATTTCATTATCTGGTGTTTGTTCAAAGTTTTTGATTGGTTCAATGGCGTTTTACAGCATAATAGGGATGGTGCCTACACTTTCTATTGGAAAGACCCCAAGACGTGTGCAAGATCAACAGTCATAATTCCGGGGCTTCTACGAAGAACCCGTGACTTGGAGGCTCAATTTGATGAGAGACAGAGAGAGAGAGAGAGAGGGAGAGAGAGACGTTGTTGCTAAATCAAATGATGAAGCTTCAAGAACTAGTTAATGGTAGGGGAGGCTCCAATTGGAAATATTAGTCCTCTTGGTGTTTATTGTGTTTTGAGGGGATGAACAAATCTGGATATGAGGATTTTGACATTTAAATCTTAGGTCTTGTATTATGGGTAGATTATGAAGTAGTAGTTAATCCTTTTTTTTTTTTTTTTTTCCTAAAATCTTTTTCCTTGCGTTAAAACAAGGTTTTGTTTTTGCTCTAAAGTAGTTAAACCTTGTTCTTTGTAATGCATATAATGTTTATGCTATTAGTGGTCTAATGAAAATGTTATTTTTTTTTTTCGTTTGAATCATATTAATTTAACTTTTTTTTTTTTTTGGTTTGGTTTGGATCAATCTGACTTTTAATCAAACATTAGGGATGAACTTGAGAACCTGTATGTTAGCATTAGAAACTTTCCCACAATGGTAATTACTCTTTGATTTCTTCTCTTCTATCATTAAAATATTATCACATATATAAAATTTAATGGATTACCTGCCAAATAAAATTAGTGTCTAATATGTACCATAGACGTATAAACATATTTCTATCAACCAAAAGTTCATAATACGTTTTAGTTCAAAATTAGAAAATGGCTAACGTTTACTTCTTTTGTGAATGGCTAACTCCTCCAATAATAACACACGTAAGCCTAATGTGGTGAAGTCTTGGGAAAATAAACGGTCCTCTCTGCAATTGGACTAAAATTGTCACAAAATCAAGAGTTGGAGGAATTAATTGTTGAAATTGAAAGTTGAAAGATCAAAGTGATAGTATTTAAAAAATTCAGGGACTAAACGTGTCAATTATTCTTAATATTAATAATGTACATAAATCTGGTGACCGGTTGTCCATGTCGATCAATAATAACTGTTGATTCGAGCAATATATGATAGGTTATTAATAATAATTTAGTAGATTAACTTTAATTGACGGGATAATTCCGATATAATTCTTGTATTGACCTTTAACGAGTCCTTTGGAGTGGCACAATTCTAATCTCTCGTATTAAAGTGGCAGAACTTTTAACATGCCATATTAATATGACATTCAATCCCAAAAAATTTATGACGATGGGGCAAAAAAAGGGATCCACATCTCTTTTCAGGGTCAGTCCCGTAATTTCAGAAGCATGGGTTGTGGGAGTGTTATACAGATACTCAACTCATTTGAGGACAGTTCTTACGGAAGTGGGCTGGAAGGCACATATAAACCCACGCTTCTAAAAGCCCACTAAGGTCCATCGGCCACAGACCTACCACGTGTCGAATCCACGGCCACGTCCAATACGGATGAGCCGAGAAATTCCCCCTACGTTAAAAAACCAAAAACACAGAAAATAAAAAAAATAAAAGAAAGAAAAAAAAAGAAAATAGAGGAATGAATGAGGATAAGACACTTGTGGAGAACTCGTGCTTCAAACACTTCCATTCAAATCTCCACTACCTACACAAAACCAATCCGACGGCTCATATTTACTTGGACACACTCAGGAACAAATATATTATCGTCTCACCTTACTCTGTTTCTCTTCTCGTTTTACTTCCTGCCACTAATCATTACCTTCTTCGAGAGATTAGTTAGATCAGGTTCTGCAATTCTCAGATAAGAATCCATGGCGTCTCTAACAATGGCGTTCAGTCCGGCGCTGACCGGAAGAGTGTTCGCGGCGACGGCGGCGAAGGGCACCGGAGGGAGCAAAGAGGAGAAGGGACTGCTGGACTGGATCCTCGGGGGGTTGCAGAAGGACAATCAGCTGCTGGAGACCGACCCGATTCTCAAGAAGGTCGAGGAGAAGAACGGCGGCGGCGGCGGACGCAAGAACTCGGTGGCGGTGCCGCCGAAGAAGAAGGGCGGCTTCGGGGGCCTCTTCGCCAAGAATTGATCAACTCGATAAGATTAATATAAGTTATGCCGATTTATTGCCATTTTTAATTACTTCTCGATTTAATTGTTAAATCATTATCAAAACTCCTGTCTCGCTTATTTGAAATGTGGAACGTTGGACTTTTGTAATTGCTGTTCTTTCTAAATATAGCCAACGGGTTTTTAATTCCTATTTTTGATAATGTATATAGATATAGTAAATGATCTGTGCTAATAGTGATTTGTAACAAATAAACATTAGTTGTGCCACGTAAATTACACTATAGGAATAGGATTACGTGGACTAAGATTTTCTCGTGGTGCTCGATACTATTTGTGACTGAGTAGTGCCAAAGAGATTTAACTTTTATCTCAATTTTTTAATGTAATAAATTTCAGTTATTATAATTGATGTGATAATATTTTAAATAACTACTAACATAAAAAAAATAACAACTAGAAACTGGTATAAAAAGTTGAGATTATAATTGGTGTCGTAAATATTATTATTTTCGTTATCAGCAGAGAGCTAACTAAATTATCTTACTTATAGTAGTTTATTTTCCTTGGCAGCGTGATAATTTTTAATTTAAAGAGAAAAACAGAACAATATTTGACAATCGGATTAATTAGATGTATAAGGAACTTGAAGAAAATGTTTTGCAATTGGGGTAGATGGATAATTACTCTTTCATTCACATATCAAGATCATATTTGTGTATGTATATATCACATATAAAGTTAAACAATTGGTGCAACTTGATATTGAAGCAGAACCCTGTCACATGGCAAGTTGATATTGAACGAGTAACTTGCGCTGCTTCTCATATCCATTAGGCAAGCCTAGAAACAAGAGTAACCAAACCATGCAGTATGTCATTTGTCTCTTACTTATAAAAACATCCATCCAAATCCAAAACCACGAATCGAATTGCGCATACATAACCTGGGGAACTTAATTAGTAGATGCAGCTATACTTTTTTCTGTTATTTAAAAAAAAAAATCCCTCTGATCCTTTTTAACTTGAAGACAGCAGCTAATTTTTTAATAATTTAAACTAGATAAAAAAAAAAGGGTAAAGACCAAATGGACATCATTCGAAATATGTAAGAAATTAGCGTATATATAAGAGAGTATATAAAATCCATATCTTAGCTAGAAACATAGCTAGACAGGAGCTTATAGCTTAACCTTTTTTTTTTTTTTTTTTTAAACAAAAAAAGAGGGGGAAAGAGCGAGAGATATAGAGAGACAAAAACATATCACAGATAAGCTATTTAACAGATTCTAATTAGTAGAGTTGGCAGTGGAATTTGATCTTGACAAAGTACAAGAAGAATTAATAAACTGAATGCAATCTTCAATAGCTTCCATTCTATGAGAATCAAGAGGAGCCACAAAAGGCTTTGATCTTGCAGATGAAGAAGAGTTCTTTCCTGAATTAGGTGATGGAGTTCTCTTCCCAGAAACCATGCATAGAGTTCTCACAACATGTCCAGCAAAATGCTTCAGCAATCTCATCGGTGAAACTGACATAAAAACTGACGACCCTTTGGGGAGTTGGAATCTACGGCTCCCACCAAGCCTCTTACTTTCTGCAAATCTCATACCAGAATAAGATTTTTGTCTCTCATAAAGGAATGACTTCTCCTCCATGAATTCCCTGTTGGGCTGATCCTGAATATTTGCTCTTAATGACATGAGAGAGAGAGAGAGAGAGAGAGAGAGAGAGAGAGAGAGAGAGAGAGAGAGGGATGGAAGTTACAGGAAAGATTTGATGTGGGTAAAATATGGTGTGTGAAAGAGTGCAAGTAAAAGGGGTTAGTAGGAAGACCAAAAGAATATGCCAAAAGGGGTGAGTAGAGTCGGTAAGAAAAGAGACGCAAAAGCAGCATCCAAAAAGAAGAAAAAAAGAGCTAATGCTCCATTTATTTCGAGAGTTCTGATCTTATTTAGAAATATGGTTCTTAATTTATTACAATATTATTCTCTCATAAAAAATTTAAATTTTAAAAAATAATATCATAAATTATTATTCTAAACTCATAAATCAACGTCACCTAGAGTTTTTGCACTCCCCAATACAAAATCTACTCTTGGACTAGGTGAGAGCAACCATTTGGCTTGCATGCAGTGCAAGCATAGGGAAAATGATTCCTTTCCAACCAACAAAATACCAAAAACCAAAAGGAGTGTAAATAAGGGAAGTAATAATGATTTTGGGTATTTAGCTTCTGAGACCCTGATTTGATTGTCATCATGCAGAAATGTTTGGCGGTTATTTCAAAGAAAGAAAGAAGCACTTGTCCAAGAGAATCGGCCACTTGGTCTTCTTGGCCCTTTGGCCTAACTGTAAACAATGCTTAACGGTTAGCACCACAACAACAAATATTAAGTGAATCTCAGTCATTTGCGAAATACACGATTTCGGAATTCGCCTTTTATTAACACATTGTGTTATTAACACTTTGTGTTGGATATTACCGGTGTTCCTTAGCATTACTAGCAAATGTGTAGGCCAAATTTCCAAGTTCATCAACATATGCATCATAGAAAAAAAAAATCACATAAAATTTTTTTAGAGTATGCAAATATCTTACCAGTAGAATATAGTTTTAAACGTTAAATTATATAAGTTTAAGACAAGCATATGGTAAATTAACAAAATTTGATGAAAATCAGCTCTTCATGTTTGTACTCTTTCAATAGCGCTTTTTTTTTTTTAATATCCCGCCATACAATTTCCTTCTTTTTTGCTAATTCTTGAATTCATAATTTATCAAGCTTACAACTACATAGAGATGCTGGCAAATGAAAAGGCTTTTTTAAAAGAAAAAAAAAAAGAATAAGCTTTCAAGTGTGAACTGAACAGTAACGAAGAAATGGACCACTTTTCTTGGCCAAAAAGAAAGAAAGAAATGAACCTCCCTTAATGGTGTTTTTTTTTTTTTTTTTTTTTTTTTTTTTTTTTTTGCAAAAGGGGGGGGTTTCTGCAAAAAGGCAGGGAGGGGTGGCGGGAAGTGGTTATTGAAAGGGGTCGGAGGATTAAAAATGACAAAGAGGACAAAGAAAAGTGATTCCAGAAGTAAATTATCACAGGAAAGGGGAAAAAAGTTGGAAGGATCTCTTTTAGATGCAATGAAGAAAAACCAAGCCAATGTTTATGCAATATGCCTCACTTTTCTTTTATGCTTTTGATTCACTGTTAGAATTACTAAAAAGTGTCCACCAAAAGAGATAAAACATGCCAGGAGAAAAGGATATATAATGAACAATAATGTTTACATCGAGGTTTGGTACAATTTTTAACTTTATTTAAAATCAATCTTTGAAGTAGACAAATTTTTGTTATTATTTTATTGAACCCTACAAAGACCCCAAAAAAAACAAAGTTTCTTTAAAAAAAAAAAAGGTATTATACATATTAACTTATAAGATTAAGGAAACAAACAAATCTAGCAACAACTACTTCAGTACCAATTGAAACAAAATAATGAAATAATGCATAGCTAAATTACTTCATAGTGTAGTAAGCAATACATTTTCTTTTGGATTTTATATACTCCGATTAGACCAGATTAATATTTCAATTTGCATAATCACCTACTCCAATCTGTATAATATTATTATGCATTGATCATTCTACTAGCACAAGATATTCCAACGTCGGGCAATTACCAAGAGCCAACCAATTTATAGCTGTTTTACAATATTTTATCAGAAAATCTTGTCCTTAACTAATAATATCAAACCTATGGGAATAATGATACTTTTTACCGAGATTTCCAAGCATTCACATTTCACAGTACCTTCATTATCAAGACCATACAATATCGTGCACACAACACAAGAAAATTGAAGAAAATTAAAACTCTTTCCATGAAGTGCATAAAAAATCCCAGTCTGTACAAAACAGAGTTTGGCATACACAATTGCAGATGATGATGGATCATCCTTTGATATTCATAACAAACAAAACTTCCCCCAATCCTGGAATCCAAGAAGCCTTTAACTTCTTCAGTACCTTCAAAAGCCTAGAGAGCAATGATATCACTATCAAAACTGCATAGATTCCATTGATATTTCTTAGCGCTGCTTTTTTTTTATGGGTTCAAACTCACCTGGTTTTAGTTTAAATAGTATTTTCTCTCACAAAAAATTGAATTTGAAAAGACCTACTACAGTGTTTTCCCTTACAAAATTCGAACTCTGGTTCAAACTACTGTTTTGAACCCATATTCCAAAAAGGCACTTAGTGTTGCATCTAAATCCCAACATGTACAAACAGAGTTCTAACACGCATACACAATTGCAAAATCTCAATAAAACTGAAATCACTGTTTACCATTCATAACAAGCAAAAGTTCCCCACCTTGCGCAATCATGGAATCCAAGAAGCCTTTAACTTCTTCAGCATCTTCAAAAGCTTTGGGAGCAACAAGATCACTATCCAAATTGTACCATATTCCATTAATCTTTCTTAGTGCCACCCAATGCCTACAACTCCAAATCCCACCAAATCTCTTAACAGGAATATTGAGCACAATCCCCATTAAAGCATCTTCAGGCCCATCTAGATCAATGGAAGAAGCTCCATTTCTACGATCATGCCAAATCACAGTCTTCCCTTTCCCTTCCAAAGCCGCAAATAGAACATTTATGTCGTAGTTTCCGGTGAGTGTATTGTGATGAGGCTTGAAGAGTCCAGATAGTGGTGTCCATGTTTGCTTCTCCGTCTCATCAACAACAAGAATGTCAGCAATCTCATTCAAGCTTGCTCGTGTAAATGTATCCTTTTGCTGCTTAAAACAGTTTTACAAAAATAATATAAATTAACAAAAAATACTCATACGTAAATGAAACCAAATGAAAAATGAGGATATGTGCCAAAATAGTTCTTTTTTAAAGCTTTTTTTTTTTTTTTTTTTTGGGAAAATGTCCAGTTTCTAAATTAAAAAAATGTTTCCTTTTCTCAAAATTTGAGAATCAATATTTAAGTGATTGAAATTTGATACATAAAACATATGTTGATGAACTAATGTATCAAGATCAATTACCGAAAATTAATTAAGAGTTTACGAAAGTCATTTTTTTTAAAAGAAAATAGAGACATTTTCTTTTTAGAGAAATCAAAGACATTTCTATTCTCCAGCCAAAAAAAAAATCCATTTCTACTCTAAAGTAGAAAAGTCATACACCGCAATCTCTCTAAAAAATCTAAAAAATAGAGGCCTGTGAGAGTTTTGGGCATAGATGATTAGTGGGTCTGTTATACAATGTCAAAACAGAAATTCCCAATTCCATTTTCATTCTCTATTGCGTTTTCTTGAGAGCAACCAAACGATTGAAATTTGAAACAAATCAATAGAAAAATCAGCACCAAAAGAAGGGAAAAAAGAGAGAATGAGAGATGGATAGAGGAAAAGGGTATTGTTACCTGAAAGAGATTGTTAAGGGAGTGTAAGAGGCAGAATTGAAGCCTTTGCCTCTCGTGATAGATTTGGGAATTCTCACTCGTCATCTTTTCTTTTGAATTTCTTGATTCCAACGCTATAAGAGCTAAAGACCGAAGGAACCCCAGTCGAAAAATGTGCGGAGGAATCTGGTCTGGTCTTGAAATTGAACCGGAAGTCAGCCGGAGAAGAAAGACGGTGGCTTGTTCGCTGAGTATTAGCACAAGCTGATTAAGAACCCGACACGTCAAATTTATTTTGAATTAATTTCGAAAGTTTCTCTCGAATTATGACAATTTTAACACTTTGCCCTATGAATTTAAAAAGTAACATATGTTCCTTCTGAACTTTGTTTTCTTAAAAATTTTTCTCAATTTGTTACAATAAGTGACAAAATTATCACGTGTCACTTATTTAGTGAGAATTAAAAGCGTAATTACGCTTATATCCTTATAATAAGATAATTTCCTATTTTTATTGAACAAATTCCTCATATTCATTTCCATTTTGCTTCTTTTTTTTCCTCACTTCCTCGCCTTGGAAACATGTGATTAGTGTAAGCAGTGATGTACCAGAGTACCATCGTGCAAACCCACCTAGCGCGAGACTCTCTGGACCTTCATAAACCTTTAGCGACCCCGACGAATTGACTAAAACAACCGCCGCGACAACTCTGGGGACCAAATAGCTCCGATGGTAATGTAACTTTTGTGGACTTCCACAACAAGAACTTTAGTGACAAAAGTGTGGAGGTGAACCCTAGCGTCGGCAGCGATTCCAGCGACGAGGGTGACGACCCCGGCAATGACGGCGTAAGCGATTTGGGCAACACAAGTGGTGGCATTCGCACCAGAGTCTGGCTTGACGGTGGCGACTTGCAGCCTTCATCGCCATCCCGTGCTACAAAGGAACTTCTGACGTTGCTTCCGAGACTGAAACCGAACATCTCTGGTGTGGGCTTGGTGGCAGCATTGTTCAAGGAAGAGGAAAATGACGAATTTTTTCAATAAAAATGGGGAATTATCTAATTAGGAGGGTATAAGCGTAATTATGCTTTCAATTATCACTAAATAAGCGACACGTGAGAATTTTGTCACTTATTGTAACATAAGGGAAAAACTTTTTAATGGAACAAAGATCATTGGAAACGGATGTTACTTTTTAAAATTCATAAAGTAAAGTGTTAAAATGATCATAGTTCAGGTGGAATTTTTAAAATTAATCCATTTATTTTCCGTCTCTTCAAGAAGTTTTGATGAGGTGGTTTTAACTTTTATTAGTTCACTGTTGTCATTTGAAATAAAAAAACGGTGTTATTTATTTTTGTCATTTTAGAAATAAACATGTTTGTTTTAAGGTCGATCGTCTACAGTCTATTAACCATCAAATGATGTGTAGTAATCAGTTAAATTATTTTGTTTGATATGGTTTAACTAAAACGATACGTCCCATAATGTCTAAAAGTTATAAACGACAATTGTTTAGTGTTTCTAGTTACTGCCTCTTCCACTATAAAAGATGCATTCTATCACAAGCAGGGCTATAAGAAATCACCCCGAACCTGACCGAGCTGAGCCGATCCTATTCGAAAATCACGGGTTTTCAATTTTTTATTTAATTTTCAGTTTTACTTATGCCCAACTAGCATTGTACGGGTAGGGGTGTAGAGTAGGGTTCCATGAATCCGAGGTACCCCAACCTAGAGATGTCAAACTTGTCGTGCCGGGCCAGCACGGCACGCTTGACCCCAGGCCCATCACGGGCCTGGGCCGTGCCATGCACGACCCTGCACAGTGCAGGGCCGTGCCTGGGCCGGGCCTAAGAAGAAAAACTCAGGCCCGGTCCAGGCCCTTGGCCCTAATCCATAAGGGCCAGGGTCGGGCTTGGGCCCAGGCCCTTGTATTTTTTTTTAAATTTAATTAAAAAAAATATCATATGCCCCAAAAGATGTGATTTTATTGAATTGACGTAATAGGAGTACACATAAATGACTGCCTCGTTAAAAACCTTGCTAAGTAAAACCCGTTGGGAGATCGGGGCAAAACCTTTGTGAAGAAAAAAAGAGTGCAGTAGCTAGGAATAGTAAATTACAAACCTAAGTGCTTCCAGAAGATTCTGTTATTTCTAAGTTAGAAAAATATTCTTGCATCGAATCATCTGTGTATTGTTATTTTCGTCTTCTGGCATCTTCCCAGTCTTTAACACACATTAGTCCCTCCAAGATATCTGGATGCATTCTACTTCTCTTCTCGTCAAGAATTCGGTTGCTTATGCTAAAAGCTTGCTCCGATGCTACCGTTGACACTGGAGTTGTCAGAATGTCACGAGCTATTATGGACAGTGTTGGAAAACGATCTATCTTGCTCTTCCACCACTGTAAGATGTCTAGTTTGTCGTCATCGATTACAAAATTTGCTTAAAAATATTTGACTAGTTCCGTAGACGCTTGTGTTGAGGACGATCCTACCGTTTTCTCTTTCTTCTTCAAGAAACTCCACGACAATCCTTTAGGCCCCGAACTGGTAGTTGACGACGAAGTT
>NW_010364303.1:527076-553958 GCF_000414095.1 Morus notabilis
TGAGGATATGGACATAAATGAAAACCAATTATTCTTTTTTGTAAAACCCAATCGTCATCAACGTAGTGCGCTGTGACACATAAATATCTAGTTTTATTACACCCCTCCTACAGATCAGAAGTGCAAGACACAGTAGCATTAAAAGTCCTAAAATTATCAACAAGAGATTGTCTCATTGCATAAAAAACTTTCATGCAATCAGAACGAGTTGTGTTTCTACTTACCCGTTTAAATTGTGGGCAAAAGGCTGTCTGGATGAATTCTTCGAAGGAGGCATCATCTGCAAAAGAAAGAGGCAATTCGGCACTAGCTAGAAATTTGGCTAGTGCCTCACGAGCACGTTATGCATCGTATGTAAAATTTTATAACCCATGTGATGTGAGTGATAGTGTTTGTTGGCGGGAGTCCACACTCTCACCTTGGTGCAACAGTAGACATACTTTCCAATGTCTATCCAGATGACCAGTACCCCCACCTTTTTTTTATTAGAAAAGTGCTTTTTACAATATTTACATACCGCACAAATTTTCATCTCACATGTTTTTGGATTTGGTCGGGGCTCCTCGGTGAAATGATGCCATGCCGGAGAAGTTTGCGGTCTTTTTCCTCTGCTGCGTTCTCTAGCTTCCTCGTTGTGTACTAAAGCATTATCCACCGGAGCATTTTCTGGTTCAGTGGGGGTGGGCTTGGAAGGCATCATTTCTTCCTCAAAAAATGTCTCCTCACCAAGCTCAGGAAGAGCAGTGAAATCAGGAAAGTTTAGTGAGGCCATTTTCTGGAAATGATAGAACTTGATTGAACTTTGTAAATGAAAGAGCTAGAAAATGAATGAACGCGAGAAAAAAGCTTAGAATCAAAATCATAGAGACAAGTTGAGAGATAGAATGAGAGTGAGATGAGAAGATGAGAGTGAATTATTATGTGGGATTTATGGTGGAATTAAGGGATATTTATAGGGGATTTTAGGGTTGAAATTCAATTTTTTTCCATTGGGCCCTTTGCGGGCCCAACGTGCGGCACATGACGGGCCTCCCGTTTGGCCCATCACGTGCCAAACGGGAGGCACGTGATGGGCCAAACGGGAGGCCCGTCACGTGCCGAACGTTGGGCCTGCGAAGGGCCCCCTGGGCCAAATGAAATGGGCTTCTTCGGGGGTCGTTTCGCGGGCTTGGGCCGGGCCAAATAAGGGCCGTGCCGCGGGCCTCCACGTACTTGGGCCGTACTTGGGCCGTAGGCTGAGAAGTTGAGGCCCAGCCCTAGTCCATTACACGTGCCGTGCCGGCACGGCCCGTAACAGTAACAAACTGGGCCGTGCCGAATCAGGCACTATTACGGGCTGGGTCGGGCCGTCCATGGACAGCCCGGCCCATTTGACACCTCTACCCCAACCCAGCCAAACCTGTTGAAAAAGCAGGTAAAATAATGCCTAACCCTAATGTTTCTCACTCCTTCTCAAAGGTAATCTTACTGAGCCAGCTTGGTAATCTGTTTTTTTTTTCCAGCTTTAACGTAAAGGGTAACAAAACAAAATTTCAAAACTGAGAATGGGCCAGGCTTAATAGAAGGCCAACATGCCTTGAGATTAGCTCAACCCCGAGTATCTTGCTGAGCCAACCTTACCTAAGGTAACCTGATGGTGTACGGGTTTTTGGGCCCTATGGCCTGGCAAATCCTCAGCCTGATTTTTGTAGCTCGGCTCAAATTTCGGCCACACCTGAGCCTACCCAACTGATTTACACCCTTAATCGCAAGAGATTGATGGATGCCGATTATTTTAAATTTATTGTAGTTTATCTATGTGGACGTTTTGTCGTTTGCATTCTTAATTTATTGTCGTTTACATAAAATGACAAACGGTTTCTATTCGATCCATCAAATAAACGACGTGTCGCTAAATTTATGCAAACAAGTTGTTTTTATTTGATGTTGCTAAATTTATGTAAACAAGTTGTTCTTAGCATCTGAGTTATATTCCACCGAATTAAAAACTTATGTCACTAAATTCATCTTGTCCGCAAACTTTAACAAACACTAATTACTAATTACTTTTTACACAGGTTTAACTTTTTTCGTTCTATGAACCGGTTTGTTTAAAACTTCGAGAGTACTAAATAGTAAATATAGGAGTAGGGAACTTTCTTTTCTTTTCTTTTCTTAGCTTCGACTATCTTTTTACATTCATATTATCTTCTTTATTATCCCTTTTATTTTTTCGTTCAACTAAAATTTGTAATAGAATTTAATTCACTTATTTAAATGGTCTCAAAGATATAAGTTCACATAGTATATATCTGGTTTTTAATTTATTTGAAGTTCTAATTTGGAATATGATTAGATTTAGAAGTTAAATTTTAAGTATAATTGAAATCTTTTTAAAAATTCTAACTCAATATTAGAATATTTAAGATTTCTAATGAGATCGTCAAACGACACATTTTTCCTTTTTTTTGGAAACGAAGTCAATTATTAAAAAAAAAAAAAAAAGGAAAACGACACGCACGCTATTACCTAATTTCTAAAATTAAATAATTTTAGGATCCGTTTAGTTCGCTGATTTGAGTTTTTAATTCGAGTTAAGATGTAATTTTATGTGAAAATTTTTTACTATAATAAAAAAATTAAATATAATTATTTATGAGAATTTTTTATTATAATAAATTCAAATTCTAAACTCAAATCACTATAAAATGAAGGTACTTTACTTTTTCCCGTACGACAGAAAAACCATAAATTCAATACAATATCATCTTCCCACCAAACGGATAGCCAGTAGTGGCAGTGCGAGTGGATAATCCTCCAATTCCCCCCTCACTCACAGAACCCACTCAGCTCAAGCACACCCGCAGCCTCTCCAATGGCTACCACTGCAACAACAACGGCCCCATCTTCTCTCTCTTTCTTCTCCTCTTCAGTCTTCTTCACCTCCTCCCAACGCCAAACTCTCAAACCATTCCTATCCTTCAAAACACCCAATTCCCTCAAATCCCCAACTCCAAAGCCCCTCTCTATCATCTCCGAGCTCGCGACCCTCCCCGTCCTCTCCTTCACCGGCGAGAAAGTCGGCGAGACTTTTCTCGACCTGAAGTCGGCGCCGCCGGAGACTGCCCGCGCCGTCGTCCACCGAGGCATAATCACCGACCTCCAGAACAAGCGGCGCGGAACCGCGTCGACCCTCACGCGCGGCGAGGTGAGGGGCGGCGGCAGGAAGCCCTACCCTCAGAAGAAGACGGGCCGGGCCAGGAGCGGGTCCATAAGGTCGCCGCTCCGGCCCGGTGGAGGCGTGGTGTTCGGGCCCAAGCCCAGGGACTGGTCCATCAAAATCAACCGGAAGGAGAAGAGGCTGGCGATCTCAACGGCGGTGGCGAGCGCGGCGGTGAACACCATCGTGGTGGAGGATTTCGGGGACAAGTTCGAGAGGCCGAAGACGAAGGAGTTCATCGCTGCGCTCAAGCGGTGGGGGATTGATCCGAAGGAGAAGTCGACGTTCCTGATGATGGATGTGACGGAGAATTTGGTCCTCTCCAGCAGAAATATCGGGACGCTGAAGATTCTGACTCCGAGGACGCTCAACTTGTTCGACATTCTCAACGCCGACAAGCTGGTGCTCACGCCTGGTGCCGTGTATTACTTGAACGAGCGCTACGGCGTTGATTTCGAGGGCGAGAGTGAGGAGGATGATGAGGAATCTGCAGAAGAAGAAGGTGAGAAATTGTGATGATTTCTTTCGAATTTCGGAGCTGTTATCTGAAACTAGTGTGATGTGGTTTTAATTTGTACTTGCTTATAGGTAGATAATTCAGGCTTCTTTTGTCATGTTGATGTTCGGATTTGTTTTTGCTTGAATAATGGTTATGCTTGTTATGGATTATAACATTATACTCTCTTATATGTGCATTGTATTGTTAGTATATGGTAAAATGCTGTTTCCAAGTGTATGATATGTCATATGTGTGTTTGAGATTCTTGTTTTGGTTGCTTTTTATACGGATTTGTAAACTACTTAGAATTCCCCTTGAAAGTTGGAAAGCAGGTTAGACTGCAATTTATGCCTACAGAAAGAGAATTCGTGAAAAGCGATCCATGTGATCATAAAGAAAGGTTAAACCTATACGTCTTTCTAGTGTATGCATGGTTCCTTTCGATTGGAGCCTGTTGCTACCTGGATCAATCAGCCTATTTTAGTTCGTGTTTTCTCATCTGATTTGAGAGAATTCATTAGATCAGAAAGTTGCTTCACAGCAGGCATTTTATCTTTTGCTTGGAGCACATGAATTTTTTTGGATGGTTTTATCATCAAACTCGTATTTTCTGCACCCTGATAATGATGAACTCTAGGAATGATTATAAATGGAGTGCCATGACTAGTAGTAGTATCACATTTGAACATAACTATGCATATTTTGTTCTTTTTTGTCCTAAAAGTATTGTGCAATCTTAACTTGATGGGTAGCAAAAGGTGTATGTGTTATAGTACCCAGACATTGCTGTTATTTTATGTGTTTTCCGACTTATGTTTGTTGACTTCGTGTTTTCCTCTTACAGGAACTGTTGATGAGAATCCTAGTTCAGCAGAATGATACTTGAGAGCGTAGGGGGCAGTCTTGTAACTGTTTTTATTCTTTTTTCTTGACAAACTTAGGATTCATCTGGATCCATAACTTCAGATGAGCCTGAAAGGGATCTCTGCCTTTGGCTGAATTTACGAGCATGGAGTGTTGCAATTGCAACTTTGTGCGATGTCAGCGTAGTTTTGGTGTATTTTGGTGCATTCTTTTTTTGTATCAATTTGCAGATTGTCTTTAATAGAAATGTAATTAGTTGGACCATCTCTCCATTTGGTTGCAGGCCATATATAGTTGTTTGACTGAGTTTGACTTGTCATTAAGGTGGAAAAATAAAACGATAAGGAGAGGGGAAAAAACGAAACCGCTTCTACTGGCTGACCACTTTTGTGCTTATGTTTTAGTAACGAAGGATAAAATATGTTGATGTTTCACAGAGGAGTTGCATCTTACAGTTTCCACCAGTTTTTAAATCAGAAAATAGAGACAGGAAGCTTAGTTTGTCTGCATAAGTTTCTAAAGAAATAAAATATTCGATTTGAGATTACACTTGATAAAGATGATTTCAAGGTGTTTAGAACCAAACCAAATGTGAAACTGAAAAATACGAACAGGTTGAAAGCTAGTGAATTGAAGAGAAATATGAATATGAAATGAAAAGATAAATTGTAACTTCAGAAGGAAATGGTAATAGCAAAAGGCTTCATTACAGTGTGCCTGCATTTGGATCGAGTTTCCAGTTCCAGTGTCTTTCGATCTCTACACGGTCCTTGCAGTTGTGTAAACCAACTGATGCAGAGTATTCACTATGGTCTAATGATTGTGGTCTATTTTATTATATGTAATGTCGTTTGGTATCCTTTTATTAGCTCTTATGTCGTTTTGGTTGTTTGTTTATTCTCTTGTGAAGCCTTAAAAGGCTGTATCTGTATTGAGGGAAGCAGGTTTTGATCATCTGAATAGAAATTAGAGAGATCTTTCCCTTGTTCCTTTGTTTTAGGTAGATTTAGAACCCCGATTCCTTCCTCCGCCTGGGTTCCTCTGTCCGGGTTTGGCCGATAGAACCTATCCCCTGTTATGTCACCAACCTTTTCGTTTCTGTAGAGCGCAGGGTGAATATTTTTCTGCCTTTGCACTGTTCTTGGTTTCTACTCTATGTAACCTTCTCTTGGATGAAACGCGCTCCAATTCACGTAGTTTTCGTGTGTCTTAGATTAGACTAGATGCCGAATCTTTGCCGTTGAATCTCATTGCGCGCTAGTTTATTAGTGTTAACCTTATCTTCCACTTTTTCTATGCAACCTCCCCGAAACGGTCTTAAGAATGCTAAGATCTTGAACAAAGGCTATGACTGGATGATGCAAGTGGAGCAACCAAAAAAAAAAAAAAAAAAAACTCCTAAGAACTTCATTTAGTATCTAGCTGTTAAGAAATACATCTCTAGCTTACAAAGAATGAGGAAAAGAAAAAGAAAAAGTCCAGATATTTTCATTTGAAGAAGCAAGCATCTCTCTCCAACAAATCCTTCTAGCAAAATCAATTTCATTTTATTTTGGACTGTTAAATGCTTTTAATATCCGCGTTAGTATCCAGTCCAGGTATATCCGTCAGAATTAATGCCAACTTGGAGAAGATAAAAAAGAAACAAAGACAATCATAGAGTCGGGACATTTCATCTTTCCTGTTTTAGTAGAGCTTCTTACTCTTAAAGCACAGAAGAATCGAAGAATTTGCCGGCTCATTACTAAGTAGCCAATATAGACAGACATAGGTGGCCGTAACACAAACTATCTGGTAGCCTGGAGCATAGATCAAAAGCTCTCTCCCTGTGCAAGCACACACAACAAAACAGGAAGAGAAATGCACACTCCCTACGCAGGCATTATCCTGTTCAGGTTCAAAGGGACTGTCTCAGCCTGGCCTGCCTGCGTTCCGGCCAATATGCCGGTGCAAAGCAGAGCACAGGCACCCCTGGTGCGTCTCTCATGTCAGCAGTATGAAGAAGTAAACATAAAGAGGAACAACAGAACAAGAGCATTTTATTACTGACGCATAAGGAACGTAGAACAGAAATGTCTTAAAGTCTTAAACACCAAACTAAGTTCTATACCATAGCATGAAAACTAAAACACCCAGTATAACAATCTCGATATGCCAAAGATGCTCTTATTTGGTCCAATGTTGTCAAGGTTTTCCTGCTCAGTTTCATATGTTCCTGCAAGATACAAACCCACGAGATTATCCACCTCTAAAGAGAAAAAGGAAAAACTTGAAGCAATGCAAGCTATGAGAATGCTTTCGATGCCAGCATTACTGTGATGAACAAAATCATTAATCATATACCATTTTTACCAAACAGCAGGTGCAGAAACAGCAAACCAACCCTTGTCAAATAAAAATTACTAATTCTTTGATCATGTCTTCCATCTTTTTGGTTCTCAAATTACGTATTTCCAGAATTTTATTTACAATTTATATCGATTAGTCATCTGAAATTTCTTTGTTTTTTGTAATAAAGAGCAGGTCCGCTTTACAAATCGATTATACAGAACCTCGTTAATAAATAGACACAAAAACACTGACCTTCACCTCTCTAAATTGTTCACATAACTCGTTGGTAAGTAGATTTCTCCACCAACTTCACCATGTTGTTCCCCACTAATAGTTTTCTTAGCAGACAAAAACTCAGCACTCATAGCATCCATTCCACGCTGCACTGCTTCTTCAGTCCCATAGCCATGCTCCTCCGCATACTTCCGCACATCCTCTGTTATCTTCATAGAGCAGAACTTTGGCCCACACATAGAGCAGAAATGTGCTACCTTAGCACCTTCTGATGGCAAGGTCTCATCATGGAAGGACATAGCAGTCATTGGATCAAGTGACAACGCAAACTGGTCCAACCACCGGAACTCAAATCTTGCCTTGCTCAATGCATCGTCCCAGGCTTGAGCATGTGGGTGAACTTTGGCTAGATCAGCTGCATGAGCAGAAATCTTATATGCTATAACTCCAGCCTTGACATCATCTCGGTTTGGCAACCCAAGGTGCTCTTTGGGAGTCACATAACAGAGAAGTGCTGTGCCCAGGGCTCCAATATTGGCCGCACCGATGGCAGAGGTAATGTGATCATATCCAGGAGCAATGTCCGTTGTCAAAGGACCTAGAGTGTAGAAAGGTGCTTCATTACACCACTCCAGCTGTTTCTGCATGTTTTCAGGAATCTTATGCATTGGAATATGACCGGGCCCTTCGTTCATTACCTGAAATTTCAAATGTTCAATCAAATACTTAACCAAAAACTTGTGCAGCCAATAGAAAATAAGTTTTCAAAGCGAAGTATATTGTTGAAAATATACCTGCACCTGGCTACCAAATAAGTTTTTATTTAATTCTTTACCTGAACATCCTTTTCCCATGCTCCGCGGGTCAGTTCTCCCTGAGTTAGAAGCTCTGCAAATTGAGCAGTGTCATTGGCATCATAAATGGACCCAGGTCTCAGCCCATCACCTATTGACAAGGCCACGTCATACTGATTACAGATATCAAGTATTTCATCCCAATGCTCATAAGCGAAGTTCTCTTTGTGGTAAGCTAGACACCATTTCGCATGGATGGAACCTCCACGTGAGACAATTCCTGTCATACGCTTTGCAGTTAATGGGATGTAACGAAGTAGAACTCCAGCATGGATGGTGAAGTAATCAACACCCTGCTCAGCTTGTTCAATCAGGGTGTCTCTGAACACTTCCCAGTTAAGATTTTCCGCTATTCCATTCACTTTTTCAAGTGCTTGATAAATTGGTACAGTCCCTACTGGTACAGAAGAGTTCCTTAGGATCCACTCACGGGTCTCATGGATATGGCGACCTGTGGAGAGATCCATGACGGTGTCGGCACCCCACATGGTTGCCCACTGGACCTTGTACACTTCCTCCTCGATAGAGCTTGCAACCGCAGAATTACCAATATTTGCATTAACTTTGACCAAAAAGTTTCTTCCAACTATCATCGGCTCCAGCTCCAAGTGCTTCTTGTTGGAAGGGATGATTGCTCGTCCACGAGCAACTTCTGACCTCACAAACTCAGGATCAAGCTTCTCCCGAGTGGCACAGTACAACATTTCCTCAGTTATGATGCCTTGCTTAGCATAGTACATCTGTGTGTATCTTGGTGCACCCAATTTTTCCCGTCGGTCAATCCAATCTTTGCGCAGTTTAGGGAGGCCTATTTGACAAGGCGAACCAAGTAAACTAAGTGTAAACTGAATTCAGAAGCCAGATGGGTCATTATTCATAACTAAATGAAAAACACGTGTGATCTATAAACGCAATTCTACTATATAAAGACTGAAAAAGGAGGAAAGTATAAATATAAACCAACTAAGCTACAATATATTAGAAATGAATAATTTAAAAGTAGTATCTGCTAACTCTGTTTTAGAAAGTAATAAAGTTAAAGCTGCAAACCAGAATGTCAACAAGTCATTATGTTAATTCTGGATAAGTGCTTAACATTTTGTGTGATAAACTAATGACTTCCACACAAACAGTTACAGATGGAATGGAATATGCATAGAAGACATGTTTGTTTAGCAGTTAGTGTTCACCAGCACAAAAGGAACCAAAGACTTAATTAAGTAAACAAGATCCACATACCAAGGCGTGGGTTAATGTTTTGAGGACCAGTGGTATCATAGGTGTCAAAATGTGGTTCATCTCCAGATAGATGGACTCGTCGAAATGGAACTTTGAGTACATGACCAGACTGTTCATGAAAAACTTCCCTGTTTCACAGATAATGCATTAGTTAACCGTGAACATAAAAATCCGAGTTATCTTCGAGTTAGTATCATAAGAGACAAGACATTTAACAAATTGAATGAAGTATACCAAAGTAAACGAGAGGTTTTAAGAGTTACTTTCTTTTTTTTTTTCCTTGGTGCTTTGAAGAAATTAACAATTTATGCATGAATAAGTAAAGCTGTCAGCATGTAAAGAAAGAAAGGCGAAGCACCTTTGTTCTTTCGTGCTCCTTGGAAAACATTGTTCAAAGGATGGAAGTGGCAGAAAATCAGGCGAAGCAGGATCCACTGTGTGCTTCCTTTGTTTGACATTTTCGGCGTTGGTTGTCGGGGGATCAAAGGTTAACGTGGCTCTGGGGCCTGAGCTCATGGGAGTGGTGCATGTTTCCTTTTTGTATGGACTTGAAACACGTCCCACAAAATCAAAGCCAGGCAAGAAGGCAGTACTTGGGAACTTTGGCGGAGATGAGTGATTTCCATTTTTGAACACAGCCGGTGTCAGGGTACTATGAACAGATGCCATATCTGAATTGAGAAAACTATTCAGAGATTATACACCGTTTAACAAGGTTCATCAAGTTTTGATCGGTCATATTATACTACTGAATCATACACCAAGTTCGTGTCCTAGAATTTGGCATAATAATAGATCTCAAGCAAAACGAGAAACAGACCAAATGGAAACTATTAGAAAGTTTTTATTTCACATTTACCTGGCCAGTCCCCAAGACATGATATTTTCGTATCTAAAGCGTTTAAAATGTTTCCAACATATTTTGATTTACCAAACAAATTAAAGGTGATAATGAAAAATCATAGCACTTTGAAACGCAACAAACCAAAGTTGCCCAGATCACCATACACACAGACAAAGTTGATAGATGACAAATTTCGCTAGCTACCAAGTGATGTTTAGAGGAAAATGATACATGTAATTCCTTGTATAGCACAAACAAAATTATAAGCTTAAAATCTTGGAATAAAGTTTAAAAGAAAATTTTCACATGCTTTTAGCACTATAACCTTTTCTTTTCCCCCCTAACTTCTATAGATAAATACACAGAATTTAAACTTGATAACTCAATCATTGAAATGTAAGATAAATGATAAGAAGCTGCAAAACGATTAAAAAATATATATATCTCATCATCGTCGTAAGACAAAATCATATAAAAATTTGTTTGACCTTCAGCGTAAGAAACTCGGAGAATAGAGAGAAAACCATATAAGATTTTAATGACGAATAATTAAGAATAAAATAGTAAAGTTATAAAAACACAAGCTTTACGCTATGTTTGGTAGCTCACAAAACGCGAGAGTTTACATAACGAAATCGAAACGAAAATCCGGTTAGATGACCTATTCGACGATCGTTTACACATCTTAGAAGAGAACCAGCATAAAAACTTGGAAAAAAATGATCACTTCACATCCTTCACATATTTTCCTCGTTTTTCCGGGCAACCAAACAGTACAGAAAAATGAGAAATTCTCGGTACACGAGAAACACAGTGAAAAGAAGAGCTTACAGGATTAAGGAAACAGCGTAGGTGCAATGTTAGGGTTTGGAGAGAGAGAGAGAGAGAGGGAGAGAGAGAGAGAGAGAGAGAGGGAGTGAGAGAGGGAGAGACGGAGAGCGAGAGAGATGATGATGACGAACCTGGTACAGAAAGGACTGAGTCTTATCTTCGCTTACGCTCTCTCAGTGAAACGTTGAGTCGTTGAGTGACAAGTGCTTGAAGAAGAGTGAAAGAGTTTTTGGATTTTATAGGCATAGAAAGACGTCCCTTCAGGCTGATCTAAAAAAGGAGCCAAAAAGTGTTTGCTAACGTGGCTTTCATGATTCCCGATTAGATATTTTTATTAGTATTGTTTCTTCCTTGCTGTCTTTCCAAAAAGAGGAAAAATAAACTCCATCAAAAGAAAAGAGGAAAAAAAAAACAAAAATAAAAATTACGTTTTTTTTTTTTTTTTTTTTTTTTTTTTTTTTTTTTTTTTTAATAAATTTCAAGATGAACCCTTCTGATTCTGAATCCTGATACTAATCGAATTACGCTCATTTAAAATACTCTTATCGAGTATCTATTGACTATTTGATAGGAAATTAATAATGAAATATCATATTTTTATGCATTAAAAAAATCATATTTTTAACATCAAATTGCGCTTTGTAAAATTGAGGAGCCACGTACTATTTGGTGGTCTTTATATTTACATTTCACGTAAATTTATCTGCTTAAAAAAAAGAATTTGTCAAAATGGGGACATCTTTCAACCTGTTCATATTGTAAATTGATTAAAAACGTAAATTTATGTGTGCTCTTTCTACGATTTTGTTCCAGTAAGGTATAAATAAAGACAATTTGTAAATCGAGACTATAATATTAAGTCATTATAAAATGGCAAATACGTACCAAAACAATTTTAAAAAAATGTGTTCATATTGTAAATTGCTTATCACATAATGACAAACTATATAGCAACCTTTTGGATGATGGGAGAAGTTGAGCTGCATCATATGTTTTGGTCGAAAATTTGATGCATTGCAAAAGCTGAGTTGTGACCTTATCTCGTGACAAGTATACAGTTGGCTAGCTTATAATAGTAAATTACTAATTGCCCAATATTTGTTCCCACCATGTAAGACTTTTTTTTTTTTTCAAAAAAATATTATTTTAATCTTTTGTAAAGTGAAATATTATTATCAATGGGCGAGTCTCTCTATTAAATCTCTTGAAAACAAATCGAACATGGAATTTTGGGGCAAAGAAATCATTTCCTTGCATGGCTCATATTCTTTGGCGATTTCACGGTTTCCGTAACACTTCCAATAAAATAAAGTTTTTTTTTTTTTTTCCCCCCTCCTTTCACAAGTCTACCAATTACTATGCAAAGTAGTATTTTACAAAGAACAGTACTACAAATTGTGACTAGTTGTTTGATAATTATACATGATACAGTTTATTATACATTAGAGATTACAGATAGTGGCATAGTATACGGTATTATTGTTGTAACAAAAACCACTTATGGAGACTTGACTGTTTCACCACTTTACAAGTCACAACCCAGTCTCAGTAGGGGAGAAGAATCCAAGTTCTTACGACCCAATAATATCATTAAAAGACACTGAAATTTCTGAAAGCAACGGAACCACACGGGATTCTGCGGTCCTTACGAAGGCAGGCACACAAGTTAAAGCAGGATTTGTTATTTTCCGAAGGCAATGGACGAAAGTCTTGGTTGCTTTCAGAAAGCAACGCTGATATTTTGTTCCCTCCCCAAAAATATCAACTGCAACCCATACTAACGAAACTGCAACACTGATAATGTACCGTGCAGTCCAATCTCAACCATTAGTGATGAAAAGAAACCATCTGAATTGTAGATCATTTCTTTCAATCCAGTAACTAAAATTTATAGTGTCACTAACAGCTTATCCTGACCTTGTCATATATAGAGTGTCACTGGAAAGGGTATCTTTAGAACAAAATCTAATGATACAGTATGCAGACCATTAATATGGACTATTGAACCCAACGTGTGGAGTATGTTATATTTCACAAATAATATAGTGTAGTATACAACTGAATAACAATTACAATTGTATACAGCCGGACCCGAGTTTTGTAATAGCAACTATACAGCAGAATTCAAAAAACCAACCCACACGTATCAAACACTTGAGAGGGCTGCTGCCAGTACTTACCTTTTAACTTCTTCCCGTCGTCTCATTTGTTGGATTGGAAAATGTGGGATAAAGAAAGAGTTGGTGTTAAGAAATGGAACCCAAATTTCACTATAGTGAGATATACAAAAGCTGTATGGGTGAGTTGACGGATGCCGATCAAGAAGACAAGCTCACTGACGGGCCTTGTTGCATTAGTCCATTTTTAACCTAAAAACAGATTAAGGGAAGGTCGTAATCCCAGGTCCTGTCTGCACTGGAAGAAGAGACTCTTGCTTGCCTCTAACGAATATTGACAACTCTGTAGGTGCAACCACCAACTTTAGCCACTCTTGCAGCTCCTCACCTTCCACTTTCTCTTTCTCTGAAGAAGAAAAACTAATCAGAACACCACGTGCAATAACTTTTCAGAAGTATATAGAGGACTTCTTGCACATCATCAGCTCAAAATAAACCAAGTGAAAAAAATAGCAAATTGCTGTAGTAATTAGCAATTGTGAGAGTCTCCAAGTCCAATCAAGTAATACACGCTCATTCTCATATAAGTGAAATAACGAAACCTTAATCTATAACCTGCCAAAGACAAGCATAAAACTCACTTCCACGTACTTACTTGACAGATAACAGCCACAGTCCATTACTACCAGTACGCAAGTATATCCTTTGCAAAGCAAGATGGTAAGATGTAAAGAATATAAAGGTCTTGTCATCAATACCTTAACAACATGTACGCTGAATAAAAAGTTAAACACTTCTTAGAGGATGCCCATTATAAAAAATTATCAACCAAATCAAGTTTCCATTCATGAATTGGGGTTGTGAACCTCAAATCCTGTTTGCAAAATTGGTGTAACTATAATGTCCACCACCTTTGTTGCTGCAAAGACCCTTTGGTCAGTATAGCAGTTTCATTTTTGTTTTCTAGCTATTTGTTGGTCTGGTCTTGTAAGAAAAATAAAAGGAGAAAAATATCAGAGCAGTACTGCATCACCTTCTAATTGAGCGCCAAGCCCCTCCAAAACAGTAGGATTAGCACGTACTACAGAAAGAGCAACCTCCAAAGCAGATTGCAAAAGAGCTTTCACCTCTCCTTGAACCAGATCAACAAGATGTCCCTGTTGTTGTCAGCCTTGGATCAGTACACAAATACATGTACACATATATATATGTATCGAAGAATCTTGTATCAATATTTACAGCAAATCGGTAACAGAAAATAAAAATAACAACAAAAGAAAACACAGGACCTGATCCCTCCCCCAAGGAAGACCTCCCCCAGAGTCATCCATTCCACCACCTGATAGTGTGGCTATAGAAACAGGGCCAATGGTCTTATTAAGACCATACTCAGCTACTGCCTTGTATGCCATGTCAGTCGCACGTCTAATATCATCAAGTGCACCTGTTGACACACGACCTGAATAGACAACTTCTTCTGCTGCACGTCCACCAAGAAGAGTAACCAAGCGGCCACGTAGCTCGTCAATGAAAAGTAAATATCTGTCTTCATTAGTTGGTGGAATATAAGTAAACCCCAAGGCACCACCTGACCTTGGCAATATGCTCAACTTCTGATAAAACAGACAGACAACAATAAATATACATGTCAATAACTGTGTAAATTATCTTATAATGGCACGAGCTTGACAATTAACCTTTATAACAATAAGCATTCTGCAACCTTAAAAAAATAATAATAAAAAAAATTTCTGCATTTAGCAAAGAGGGAAAAAAATGCTAGGAATTCTGGTTGTTCACACTCAAAAATGTCTCTGTGCGAAATAGACTCCAGTATATATCAATTTTTTTCTTCCTTTCATAAGAAAATATATAAAATCCTTTGCAGTCGAGGATAAATCAAGGGTCCCAATAACACACTTCTTCCGCGTTTCATACAACAAGCAATACAACCAAATGTGCATTTCGTAGATAGAAGGTGGACTGCTAAAAGAACTAAATCAATTAATCAGCTTTCTTTGCTTAGACCCTGAAATTCTTTTAAGTTAAGATTAGAACATCAAACTAAGATCTCAGCCACAGCGTATGTTACAAAGCCAACTTCCTCTTCAGATTATATTCAGCACAAATGATCAAACATTCACCTCTACACGTGGTTGTCCAGGAAGAAGATTTGCAACAGCAGTCCCTACTAGGGCATGACCAGCTTCATGTCTTGCAACTACAGCCTTCTCACTTCCCTTCAATTTGGCAGTCTTCTTCTCTATTCCCTATAAAATAGTATTTTGTTTCAGTTTTTCTTCAAGTTAATAAAAAATAAAAACAGCACCTCAAAACACAGGTTACAGAAAACCAAGAACCAAGACGCCAAAAGAATGTACATTGCATTTAAACCTTCGGTCATTACACATTCAAACATCCTAATTTAGAATATAAAAATAAAGGCACAAAATGCTTAGCTAAATCATTACGAACATGAAAAGGCAAGTGCACCATAAAAGGTACCTAAATCAAATCTATATATCTCGGCTGGAATAATGTAGGAAACAGAAGTATAAGGCGCTAATAATGGAGAAGGAGATCAGAAAATAAGGGGGAAAGAAAAAAAGAAGCAAACCTTAGGAGCAGAAATCAGTATGAAATTCAAGTGACAAAAATGAATACATTATCAAACAAATTATTATGCCGTTTTTGACAACAAGGTCTATTAAACTTATACTGGAATATAAAAGGAGTGAATAACATGAAATGTAATCTTAAGACAAGGAGTCACATGATGTCAAATTTGCACATGCAGACACAAATATGCAGAGGCAGAGAGAAAAAGAGAGTTACAGCTATTGATCTTTCAACAGCTTGAATGAAATCAGCCTTCTCCACAACAACTTTGTTCTGTCTTCCAGCCAACAAAGCAGCCTCATTCACCAAATTTGCAAGATCCGCCCTGCAGAATGTATTGAAAAAAGGTTACTAATATAGATATAAACTAAAAAACAGTCAGAAAAAAGTTCTTTAATTTTTAACGTATTTAATCTTAAATGCAGCTCCTGAATGGAAGGAAAAAGGAGTAGTATATATACCCAGTAAAGCCAGTAGTCATCGAAGCAATATGGCTGAGGTCTATATCCTCTCCTAGAGGAAGTTCTTTCTTTGAAACATGCACCTTTAAAATTGCTTCTCTTCCAGTCCTATCAGGTGTCTCCACCTAGAAGCAACAAAAGAAACGGAAAAGAAAAACATGAGTCATTGTTCCCGACAGAAAACAAAAGAAACGGAAAAGAAAAACATGAGTCATTGTTCCCGACAGAAAACAAAAGGAACTCTGAAATCATATTTTTAAAATGCAGAGATTCCCTCTACAGGAGCATTCATTAAAAATATATGTGTGTGCATCCAACAAGCAGAGAGGCATGGAAACCAGAATACCAACCATGACCACGCGATCAAATCTCCCCGGCCGGCGAAGTGCAGGATCCAAGACATCTGAGCGATTAGTTGCACCAAGAACAATCACAGCAGAATTACTGTCAAATCCATCCATCTCCTGCAATCGAGGGCAGATATTTCATCTCAGTACAACCAGCAAACCTTGGCAGTGGGGGACAAATAAAGAAAAAGGTTGCTAGGAAAAAGCTTACTGTGAGCAACTGATTCAAGGTTTGTTCTCGCTCATCGTTGCTGACAATGCGAAACTTACCATCGCGACTTTTTGCAACAGCATCTATCTGTATAAGAAAACGTAATTGGATTTTAATTGAGAACTTCATAGGCTGAACGTCATTATGCAAAATGACATAACCCCATGTTCTGACCTCGTCAATAAATATTATTGATGGTGCTTCCTTCTTTGCACGAGCAAAGAGATCTCTCACACGAGAGGCACCCATACCAACATACAATTCCACAAACTCACTAGCAGAACAACTTATAAAAGGTACGTCAGCTTCTCCAGCCACAGCCTTTGCAAGAAGAGTCTTACCAGTCCCAGGAAGTCCCACCTGTAACATAAACAAACCAAGCTTACAAATTGTACATTGACCCATCGTAAACATTAATAAATGGTCCCTGCTATATGTTATCTATTGAGCAATACGTAATTTCCCAATCTCAAAGCCACGAGGTAAAATGTTCTCAGTAATCTCCAGCTAAAACTCACCAAAAGAACACCACGAGGAGGACGGGCACCAAGTCGTACATACCTATCTGGATTTCGAAGAAATTCCTGGCCAATAAACATTATTGTATAAAAAATTATCCAAATGCCCCGTATAGCAAAAAAGGGAGAAAAAGAAAAACATGGATGGACTGATACAACAGGAAGAAAAAAGAAGGAAAAAAAAGGAAGAAGGTTGAGAAATGTCAAGGTACCACTATTTCTTCAAGCTCCTCCTTAGCCTCATCAACACCGGCAACATCTGCAAAGGTGATTGTTTCTCCTTGTTCAGAGACTTTTGTGCCACCAGAGCCTCCAGATTTGCGGTTTCTAATCTGACCGGCAGTATGCTATGCAGAACCCAATATTCCCTCAGAACCATGACTTTACTTTCAATGCAGACTAAAAAAGAAGAACGCTAACTCATACCTGAGAAAAGCTTACAGGAAAGCGGTGGAGAAGCCCTGCAAGCACAGCAACATAAAACAACGCTATCTGCAAGTGGGAAGGGGCAGCGTGAAGTCAATCCATACAAGGCATCCTTACAAGACAATAGTAAAATATTCTGACGTGGATTATAGCAATCAGTTCTTAACAGTTCATCAATATACCAATCAGTTCAATCCTACATATACTCCTAAACGAGGCAGACTTTATTTTATCGTTGCAATCAAGTTACTGAATGACATCAACTCAAGTAACAACCTTGAAAAACACATTCACAACACAAACCAGCCTGCTCTAGAATAAACATAAAACAATGCTGTCCACAAGTGTATAGGGACAGTATTTAGTCAATATATATAACGCGTCTTTGCAAGAAATTAGAGATCTTCATAGGCAGATTATAGCAATCAGTTCAATCCTACACATGAACCTAAATGCCGCAGCCTCATTTTAGTAATAGCAAACGAGTTACAGAATAAAATCAACTCAAATCACGAACTTGAAAAACACGTTAACAACCAATGTTCAGTACTAGTTGATTCTGTTACTCCACAACACGAAAAACCGAAACCACGGACTTACCAATGCAGAATTCAAGAACCCACCAGACCGCTTATCCGGCGACCCAAACTCGACGTCATTCTCAAGCATCTTCTCGTACGGGGCTTTTATATCACTCGGTCTCGTCGTCGTGTAAACCACCCGCTTCGTCGGAGCCACACTTTTTATCAAAGACTCCGATTCCTGCAACTTACTCGCACCATTCGCTTCAATTTCCTGACCAATTGCCTCGTTCTTCAACTTAAACATGATGTGTACCCCATCAACCTCGACTTTCTGAACCTGGTTGCTGTTAATCTTGCTCAAAAACTCGCTGTACGGAACGCTGACAAAAGTCGTCGGCGTTCTCGGCTCCGAACCGGGCAAAGGAATCCCCGGCCGGAGCAAACGCATGACGAAGATGACGATTCCCAATTGCAGAAGCAAAATCCCGATTTCCTGGGCCTGAACTATCGGCTGCCACCGCCACTTACCTCCTCCTTTGGACGACGACCACCAATTCCCTTTCCCCTGCCTCTCACTCCTCCGATTCGAAGCCGGCGAGCTCGAATTCGGCGACTCTTTGTTCACGCCCTGTCCCTCGCCGGCCTTCGCCTCGCTCTTCTCGCCCGAATCGCTCTCCTGACCGCTCGCCAAGACCCTAATCCTCCTCAATCCTCCATTGCTCCTCGGGCGACCTCTCCAGAGCCCGAATTCGTCCGAAACTCTCACGGGAGCCGAAGGGAACGGCACCGAATTCTGAGCGCGACATCCCGAGTCGCGGTGGAAAACCCTAGATTGAGCTCGGCAGAATCCCAATCCGCGCCAATCGTGAAAATTGGAATTCGAATTCAAATGGAATCTCGTGTAAACCACAGGGCGTAGATAGTCAACCGACGGCATCGCCAAACCTCAACAACAAAAACCAAATTCAAAGAACATATATGTTACAGACAACCTATATCTATCTGTGTGTGTGTGTGTGTATATATGTATATATTTATGTCTATATAACTAGGTCTATGTGGAAACCTTTGAAAAGTAATCTATCATTGGAGTTGGAGTTGAAAATCGGAACACATCTTCAGACAGAGAAGAGAGAGTGATAAAGAGAAGAAATTCAACTTGGTGATATGAACCGTTGGATGAATCACAAGTACGGATCCTAACCGTCAACTTTCCCCTTTCGGGATTATTTCCAAACTTTAACGTTATCTTGCTGGCTGCGGGCGTCTACTTTTCTCTAATAAACTCGTCACTCGTGGAAACTGGAATACAAGAACATGGAAATTATTATATATATTTACTTAACTGCCAAAAGAAAAAAAAAAAATGAAATGGAAATTATGATTGGGTGTGTCGCGGCTCATAGGGATACGTGTTCTGAGGTTGGTTAAATCAACACGTGCATAAATTAGGACCAAGATATAAATTGCGAAGATTTTCGCGGCGGTTAATTGGCAACACACATTTTGGTTTGTCTGTTTGTCCGCGCTCCGCCTGTAGCGCTGAGTCTGACCACTCGCACTCTGATGGATACTAAGGGCCGTAAGTTTAGTGGGCCGAATGTTATAGTAGACCATTTCTTGTTGGGTTTATCTGGACGTCAGAGTAATCTGCTAGATTGGCAATGATAATCTATCAGATGTTGAAATCTAAAGGGACCACCGGCCTCTGTAGGCAAGCAGTCACTAGAATAATCTAATAGATTATTACAAGTAATTACCAGATCGTACCACATTTTCAACACTAACCAGCCGTGTCGAATAATCTAATAGATTATTACAAGTAATTACCAGATTATACCACCTTTTCAACACTAAGCAACCGTGTCTACCACTGAGTCGTTGAAGTAATCCAGTATAATGTTTCTTGTAATTCACTAAATTAGCTTGCGGGATCAACGAAAAAACCACAAAAAATGTGAATAAGTAATGGATCCATCTGAGTTGGACACCAACAAACACAATATGATAAAAAAAAAAAAAAAAAAAAAAAAAAAAAAAAAACGGAAAAAAAAAACAGGGGTGAAAGAAAAAAAAAAAAAAGAAATATAAACACGGTAAAATAAACTAGGGTTGAAGATGGTTTGATTCGATCCTAAATCTTGAACTGTTCTTTATTTTTTTCCTACATGTAGAAAATATAGACCAGACAAGATCATTATATAAGAAAATCAGATCGGATCAGATCATTACATTACGTGGAGGTTCCATTCGGTAAAGACTGTAGTTTGGAGTCTTGATCCTAATTTTTTGGTCAAAATAAGTACCGACTCAAGTGACTCTGTAAACTTTTTTCGGTTTTCTTATATTTTTTATTGTTATTATTATTTTTTTTTTTTCCTGGTCTCTTCAATTGGATGCATAAAAAAAGGAACAATTTTTAGGTGAAATCAAAACAGATTTTGATTAAGTATTTTTTTCCTCCTTTTTGCTAGAATTTTGATAGGTACATGATAGAAAAGTTTTAAGGGAAAAATTTCGTCTTTTGGCATAATTGTCTTTTAGTATTATGTGTTTTTAATAATTTTAAATTGGTACATTGACATTTTTAAAAATTATTTTTTAGTACCTTAAGGTCATTTTTCACGATGTAAAACGTTAAATTTACTATTCTTATTACTTTATCAAAAACTAATAAATTGAGAAAAAATCAGGAAAAAAATATTTTTAATTTAAAGAATTATTTTTGTTTTTAATTTTTAAATGTTTTAAAAAATTTTCATATTTTTTTTAAATTTATTGTTAGTTTTTTGGTTAATTAATCAAAATGGTAACTTTAACGTTTTATATTTCAAAAAATGACCTTAAGGTATAAAAAATAATTTTTTAAAACGTCGATGTATTAATTTAAAATTATTAAAAACACAAAATATTAAAATATAATTATATATACAAGGTACTAATATGAAAATTCTCAAAGTTTAAGTGCTACTTGGTGGGTTAGTTGATTTTGTTGACTAATACTATGTTTACAAGTAATTCTCTAGTCATTTTAGGAAAGAGAGAGGAGAAGTGTTTTGTCTTCTTTAGTTTTTCTCCAAGAAAATAACCTTTCATAAAGGAAAAAAAAGAAATAACACTTTACTTTTAATATAATTAGTCCAAATAAAATGAAAGTCAATACCGGCCCAATCTTTGAATCCCAGCCCAAGAGGATATTCTCTCCTTCTCATAGGATCCTGGCCTAGACAAAGTTACGGTGATGTTTAGTATGAAGATTGTGCGATCGTTATAATATTTTTTTTTTATAAAATATATACATAAATTAAAAATAATTTTAAATATTTTAAATCGAACTAAACGTCCATTTATATTTGATGAAGACCAAGCAGTTAGCTTGGTTTCTTAGATGCTGGACGCGTGGCTAGCAAAACTTGGAGCCCATAAATAGGCTTGTGTCTCACATCCAGCATGGCAGAGAGAAAGGCAAATAGGCCGAAAGAGAAGAATAATGGGAGAAAGAGGAAAATAGGTTAAGATATGAGATGAATTAAAATTAATAGGTCAATAGTTTACATAAGTTAATAAATAGGTTAAATTATTATTTTCATTTATAACTTGTCTGGTTATGAACTATAACTTGACAAGTTATTGTCCATAATTCACAATTTTTGTCCATAACTTGTTTGGCTATGAACCATAACTTGACAAGTTTGTTCATAACTTATTTAGTTATGAACTATAACTTGACAAGTTATGGCCTATTAATTTCTATAACTAAAAATTAGCCTATATACTTTCTTAAGCTTTTCATATTGACCTATTTTCTATTATTTTTCAGGAATAATTAGTCAAGTCTGTGTCTAGACTCTAGCGTGAGAAAAAGTGTGGAAATTAAAAAAAAAAATACTATACCGAGTTTGAAATTGTTCTTATTTTTATTTTTTGTATTTTTTGAGAAAAAAATGAAAAAAATTTTAAAACGGTGTTTGATACAATTAAAGACAAAAAATAAAAATGAAAATAATTTTTTAATTTAGTGTAAAATAGGAAAAATAATTTTTAATCGTTTTTCATTTTTTATTTTGTTTTCTCTTCTCTTAAACAGAGAGAGACATTAATGAGTTTTTTTAATACTGAAAATAATCTATTGATAAAACTACTAAACACATTTTAAAAATAATTTCTTTCTGAAATTAAAAACGTTTTCATTTCTATTTTCATACAAAAAAAAAAAAAAAAAACAAAATCATTGTGTCGTGAAATTTCTGAACTTGATCCTACAGCTTGTATTGTGGAATCCAGAATGAAAAGAATAATCATTCATGGATTAAGATAGAAGTACAGAGGCTTTGTTTCATTTCTATTTTCATACAAAAAAAAACAAAAAAAAAACAAAATCATTGTGCGGTGAAATTTCTGAACTTGATCCTACAGCTTGTATTGTGGAATCCAGAATGAAAAGAATAATCATTCATGGATTAAGATCGAAGTACAGAGGCGTTGTTGCCGCAGTATAAGGTTGGCCAGCTCAACCGTCTCTCATAGATTTTGAAAATCTACTTGCGGACCAAGAAGCATTGGCGAAGCAGATGGATGGAGTCTCCCAAAAAGGTGAGGAAGAAGAAGCACTCTTCAGTAGTAAGAGCAAGGATAAACCTAAACAGAATGTTGGAAAGGGATCAAGTTCCTTTAGCCTATAAATAGGCTTTGTGTTTCTCATATGCAGCACGGCAGAGAGCAAGGCAATAGGCCAAGAGAGAAGAATAATTAGTGAAGTGTGTGTCCAGCGTGAGAGAAAGTGTAGAAATAATAAAAAAAAAAATACTAGAGTTCTTTTTTGGTGTAATATTTTGGGTGTTTTTTTTTTTAGTAATTTAGGGCTTGTTGAGTTACATTTTTGAATTATAATGATTTAAGTATAGATTTTGAGTTGAATTTGAGTTATAATTTAAGTTGAAGTTGTAATTTGAGTTTGTATTTAGTTGTGTACATTTGAGTTATGATTTGAGATGAAATTCTTTTTGAATTTGTGTTTATGTGGGTTAAAACTTGAGTTTGTATTTAGATAATATTTTAATAAAAACTCAATGATGATAGAAAATTTTAATAAGGTATATGGGTGGAGTTTTATTCGTCTTTTTGTTGTAAATGCATAAAAAAAAGAATAATCTCAATCGAAATTAAAACGAAAAAGTTATAGTGTTTCTAAGAATAGAAAAAATATTATTCATTAATTTGAGTTTGAGTTTAGGAACTTGAGTTGCAGAGAAAACTTAAACTCAAACTTTAACCCAAAATTTAAGTTAAAATTCAAGTTAAAGCTCAACCTCAAATTTAAATTTTACAAAAAAAAACATGAATTTAAATAAAATAGTAACTTGTGTTTAATTTTTTTTTTTAAGTTCGGATATAAACGAACAAACACGAATCTTATGTACAAAGTAATTTTAATTCAATAAAAGTACTATTATTAGTGTTCAACATTAAGGAGTTGTTTGGTTCATGGATTCAGAATCATGATTTAGAATCATTCTCGTTTTATGTGTATTTTTTTATGAGAGAAAAATACTGTAGAGAATTATGAATCATGATTCAGAATTATAAACGAATACAAGAAACAAACATCCCCTAAATATCAAACAAGTACTTCTGACGCATGATGCATGATATCACCCTTTGAGATTCGTGGCTGCGCATAGCGGATAACGAAAAAAAAAATTATTAAGGTTGTTTTACTGACATAACATAACGACCTCAACTTCTTTGAACGTAGTTTTCTATTCCGTCTGTCCATATTGCCCCCACGAATATTGGTCGACAAATAAAAGTTGAAAAAGAATCCTAAAACAAAGGATCTGACCAAGCCATTCAGCCAAACATTCATCATTTCCTAAATATGGAGAAAAACCCAAATCCAGTGCTGCAGGGAACATCCTAGAGTCCATCATTTGTGGGCAAAACTCACCATCTCTTCATCTCCGTCTTCTTCTTTCTTTCTCTCTCACATTTCTCAATGTTTTCTATACTTTAAACTCAAAGAACATTGTATCTATTTCTTTTCGTGATATTATAGTACATCATTAGAAATATTGCCTAGGTTGTACCATTGCAAATGTTTTTTTCTAGATTATTCATTGATTAAAACATGGCGATTGATGCAGAGGATATACTAGTTTGTGTATGGAGATTGCTCCGGATTTTCATTGATTCTAGTTACGTCTGTGCACAGAAGCATCCATTTCTTTCATGCATGTTGCTACTCCTCTTCTTCTTTTATGTATTTTTCAATCTCTTGGTTTACCATTCCCCGTTCCTCATCTGCATTGCTATTCTTCTCCGATTCTTTTGGACTTCCGAACACCCGACCGGCGCAACCCGAGAAGTCAAAGAGGAAGATGAGAGAGAGAGAGAGAATCAGAGAAAGCCAGTGAAAATTCCTCGGGCGTCTCTGGATCGTGATGTTATTGCCGTGAGTAAAAATAGTGAAAGCCCCTCTTTACGTAGGCAAAAAAGTAGACGAACAAGGGTTAAGCCTAAGGAGAAGAGCAACATAGAATGGAGTAATGTTTCACAATTAGCTTCTATAGACGAAGAGGAGTTGTTGTTTCCTTTGTCAATTGACAAGAAAAGCTGGTCTTTCGAACATGGAGAGACCTCCGATCGTCATAACAGTGTTGATGAAATCTCAAAGCTTGGTCATGAGCATATTCTTTTGCCAACCGATGGCGCGGAGATACAGTTGAGAAAATCCGACGGCAATGGTGTAGTTTTGGAGGCTGATATCGCAGAAAATCGTGCCGAAGATGAGGAAGAGGAGGAAGAAGAAGAAGCATATGAGGGTGTGAACGACAGGGCTCTGGAGTGGACGGAAGATGATCAGAAGAACCTTGTGGATCTCGGGCTTTCGGAGATCGAAAGAAACAGGAGGCTAGAGAGTCTAATTACCAAGAGAAGAGCAAGAAAGTTGATCAAAAGTCAGCTTGAGAAAGGCCTCATTGATTTGGAAAGTGTTCCTCCTCCTTGTAGTACTACTACTAGCTGTCAAATTCCTCCTATTTTTGTTGCCAGAAGCAACCCTTTTGAGGTTCCAAATGTGGCTAATGAGATTGAGGGATTACAAGTTCCTGGTTCAGCTCCTTCAATCTTGTTGCCAACACAAAACCCGTTTGATCTTCCCTATGACCCGCTTGAAGAAAAGCCTAATCTAATGGCAGATAGTTTCACTCAGGAATTTACTGCAGTTAATCAGAAGGAAATGATGTTCTGCAGGCACGAGAGCTTCAGTTTGGGACCTTTCCATATCGATGCCGAGCAAGACCAACGAGATCCTAAGTTCAGTACCTTTTTCCCCTCGGAGAAGAAAGCGTTAATGGAGGGATTGAGGTATTCCCCCAGGTTCAGAAAACAGTCCGGTATAACACAAACTTTTGCTTCTTTATTACTTTTTTCTTTTCTTTAGGGATCTTCTTTAGCATTAGAACTATGGTATGACAAGTCATTTTCTCACCGTACCATTTTGGTCGTACCGCACAGAAAATTTATCTAACATGCATTGAATAAATAAATCAACTTAGACCGTTGAAATTTGAGCTGCTTTTATCAGGTAGAATCCAACAAAATTATTAGATTGCGTACCATAATATGATTATTGCATGAAAAATCATATTTATACCTTTTTTGACCGCCATTTAACACCTGAAAAATTATAGCATGCTCGTACCATAATACGATTTCATCTTTAGATGTGATTCTTACTTTATATGCCATATTTTCTTTAGATTCTGTCAGATTTCCTTACCCTCTATTCGCATTTTTGCTGCTATAACAGGAGATCATGATAGCCTAATTGATCAATTATTGTGTGGCGGCGAGTCCCACATCGATCACACCCCTTCAATTGTTCAAAGTAGAGCACAAAGGGCCCTTCAGGAATCAAACTCAGAGATATCCAAGATCGAAGGTGACACAGAAACTAAAAACGACATGATTTCTGAAGAGGAAACGCTAAACGACATGGAAAGTGCCAACCAAATGGACTCCATATCTACCATAACTGAAGTTGATACAGAGCCATCGCTTATAGAAGACAGCGAAACGACCTCCTCATCTTCATTTGAAGTGGCTAATAATAGAGCTGAAGTTTCAATAGGTCTAGAACCAATACATGGATATGTTGAACAAGACAACATGTTTAGTTATTCACTTCCAACAATCATGGAACCCCTTTATGATTCTAGTCCCACGGCAAATGACAAGAGCAGAATGGATGATGATCGTTTATTTTTCGGAGACAAGCATGCCATTCACACTCCTTCGTATTCCATAGCTTCCGACCTACAAGTGGAGGTTTCGGAAGTAAGCTCAACCCCTCTTACAGTTGGGAACATTTCACAAACTGATGGTGAATCCTTGTCTTATGATGAGGAGGATTTCGACGGCGCGTCACAGGACGATATGAGTCAAGTGATGGAAGAAGTAGAAAAGTTAAGGGGTTTTAGTTCTTCACATGCATTAGCTCCTGAAAACACGGAAACAACAATGCAGTTGGCAGAGAAGTTGGCTGCTCATCCTTTCTTTGAAGTTCTCTCAGAAACAACAGAGGTCAGTTGATTCTTTTTAACATATCCAACAACAATAGAAAACTCTATTTTTCTGCCATATGGACTTAATTAGGCTTTTCTTTATTTATGTGTGCAAGAGCATATCTGTTTTTTTTTTTTTTTTTTTTTTTTTTTTTTTTTTTTTTTACCCTTTTTTTTAAATTTTTTAATTTTAAAAAAAA
>NW_010364303.1:554055-575208 GCF_000414095.1 Morus notabilis
TTTTTTTTGTTGTCAAGGGCATTTTTTTTTTTTTTTTTTTTTTTTTTTTTTTTTTTTCCTATTCGACTCATTTTTGAAACTTTTCAATCTTAAACAGAAGTCATTTAGTCCTTCTGATGAGTCTACCGAGCGAAACACCGTCTGTGATGTGAGAGATTCAGTAAGTGATACCATTGATGACATAGAAGACCAACAAAAATATGTAGAAAGATATGGAGAAGAACAAGTAGTGAGTAGGCAAGAAATTGTAGAAAAAATGGCAGAACCAGCTGTGGAGACGGATCTAGAATGTACTATACATAGTGAGGGTAATTCCCAAAACCTTGCTGAGTATCTATCTGTAAAATTTGCTCAACCAATTAATGGCGATGCGGATTTGAATCTTAAAGGAGATAGCGAAACACAAACCGAGCAAGAGAGTGTTGCAGATGCGTCAGTGTCAGTAGAGGCTGCAGATAATTCAATCATGATAGAAGAAAGAAAAGATGAGCAAAATTTGATAGAGAGTGAAATTTCTAGCACAAACCAGACATATGAGGAAGTCTTTCCACCCGCTGAGCAGCAAGAGTCAATAGTTGAAGAAGAAATCATTGTTAACTCAAGCTCATCCACATCCTCAATGGCTACAACAATCGAAAAGTTCCCGGTGGATGAAGTTTCCTCATCAAATCTTGATCAAGTGGTACATATAACAGACGCCCCGAAATCTGATATGCAGGATGGGGTGAAAGGTAGTTCGCAAGAAGAACAACAACCTGATGATACAAGTCTGATTATGCCACGAAATGTAATATTTCAGGTGTGTATACAGACTGTGAATGGTGAATTGAATTACTGATTGATGTTGCTCAACAGTTGACCTTGTTAATACATGTTAGTCTATCATGAGAATAAGCTTTTTTCTTTTTTTCTTTTTTTGTTTTGTTTTTTTTTTTGGTAGTATCCATTTTCTTTGTTTATTAATGCTACACTCTTCAGTAATACACATTGATATTTTTGTGTTAAGTTGGTTTCTTTTTACCATACCTCACTACGTTTAATATATATATATATATATATATATATTCTTCAATTCTCTTTCTAACACGTTTTTATCTACTTCATAAGCTGGTCCAGAAAAGTATACAACGACTAAGCTTGTATTGCGTTTCCAAATTGGACAGGAACAGTCTGCTCCAGAGAAGTTCACAGATGAAGCCAACATCATATCCAAAGAAGTAGAAACTCTTTCTAATCCTTCGGTTGCTGAAGAATTGTCAGAAACACTTGGAGAAACTGGCTCTGGTTCAAATGAAAATATCCAAAACGTATTGGAAAAAATAGCAGAGGTAAAAAAATTATTGTGATCTAGTTGGTAATGGTGACAAGATACACTCTTAACTAGCCTTGTGGGATCCAGTACTATCTTAATATTTACAGATAGCACATAAGATAAAGCCTTCATTATTTTCTTATTGGACCACTGTTGAACTTTTCAATCTTAAACAGAAGTCATCAAGTCCTGCTGACGAGTCTGGAGATCGAAACGCCGTCCTTGAAGTGAGAGATTCAGAAAGTGATACCATTGATGACATAGAAGACCAAGAAAATGAATATGGAGAGGAGAGAGAACAAATATTGACTAGGCAAGAAGTTGTAGAACACATGATAGAACCAACTGAGGAGACAGGGTTAGAATCTGCACAACCAATTAAGGGCGATGCAGATTTAAATCTTAAGGGAGATAGCGAAATACAAACTGAGCAAGAGAGCGTCTCAGATGCCTCAAAGTCAATAGAGGCTGAAGATAATTTGATCACATTAAACAGAAGAAAAGATGAGCAAAGTTTGGTAGAAAGTGAAGCTCATTGCATAAACCAGAAATATGAGGAGGTCATTGCATCAGCTGAGCAGCAAGAGTCAATAGCTGAAGAGGTCCTTGTTAACGCAAGTGCATCCTCATCCCCAACGGCTGCAACGACCAAACAAATCCCGGTGGATGAAGTTTCGTCATCAAATCCTGATCAAATGGTACAAATAACAGATGTCCCGAAATACAATGTGGAAAAACAATCACCTGATGGTTCAAGTCTGATTAGGACCACCCAAAATGAAGAACACTTGGTGGAACATTCATCAACTCACCTATCCAACATCAGTGATTCCGAAACATTCCAGGTCTGTGATTGTGAAACATTATGAGATTTTTCTTTATCCGTTTTTTCTTTAAACATCTATTTATCGAAACTATAAATAGATAGATAGTAAAGAGAAATACTTTGCGGTCAAACTTGTGGTTGCATTTCAAAATTGGACAGAAACCATCTGCTTCAGACAAGTTCACTGATGAAGCCAAGATCTTATCCAATACAAGTGAACCAGTAACTGAAGACAAGTCAGGCATAGAGAAATCTGAGTCTAATAAAGACACCAATGAAGAAGCAGCAACGATTTTTAATCCTGAAGTTGCTGAAGAACTGTCAGAAACACCTGCAGAAACCGGCGCTGAATCAAATGAAGATATCAAAAACGTCTTGGGAAAACTAGCAGAGGTGAAACAATGAAGATCATATACTATAATTTCCTTGTATATGTATATATGATGAAAGTTTGATCATTTTCATATGATAGTCTTAAATACTAACTAATGAGTGAAGAAATGAAACAGGAAGCAACAAACCCTCCTGGCAAAAACTCTGAAGACAAGTAGAAGTTTGAAGCATTTTGAAGCAAGTAGAGGTAAAATACCAGAACTTGAAAAAGCCGGTGAATGTAGTGATCAAATAGAGCATAATATTACTATGTATTAACTTGTATAAAGCACAATCATTTTTTTTTTTTTTTAAAAAGAAAAAAGAAAAGAACTACTGTGTAGAAAGATACTTGTTCAAAATACAATTATAGGGTTCAAATAGTTTTAATATGATATGACGACGTGAGTTTTCTTCTTGTATTTACCCATCTTGTTGGGATTCAAATTTGTATTATCAGCCAAACTAATAGCTGTAGCACGCTCGTAAATAAAAGAAACTTATCATTATACTTCTATGTATTTGTTATATATCACATATTGAAAACGATACTTGTTTTGAAGAAAAGAATACAAACATAAAAATTAATACTTATTATGGAGCAAAACAATTTGAGACAAAACGGTAATTTTTTATTCATTTCTTGAGACAAAGGTAATTTTATTTTCATGAAACTGAATCTTAAATACTTCTCATTATTTTGTAATATAAATCATTCTTCAAGTTTTTTCTTTTTTTTTTCCTGAAATAATAACACTTCTCATTATTTAATAATATAAATCATTCGCCAAGTGTATTCTTGCTTGGGTATCAATTATTAAAAGAAGGGTTTTTCTGTGAGAATTCAACGGGGCGATCGGTGGGAATCGGGGCAATTCAACCTGTATAAAAAATTTTGTCAGTTCTACACACATTTTGATTTTGATTTGATTTTGAGTAGATATAATATTTAAAAGTCATGGATTATTAAGGCCTCTCTGTAAAAAGCTCCTTAGTTTGTGCTTTGAAATTAAAAATGAAGTTTGCGTATTAAAAATATAATTTTCTTAACGGGATATGTTATTAGAAAAAAAGCCAGATCTTTCTATGAATATAGACGACATGCTCTAATTTCATATAAACATGTAGTTTTAGATTTAGAAAAAATAAAAATAAAAAACATCGATGTTTTTAAAAAAGATAGAACACCGGAGAATGTCTCTTTATTTAAAATTTTTCGTTTCTTTATTCTCTTCCTTTTTTTTTTTTTAAACAAATTTTCCTCCCTTATTCCTCTCTGCTTTATTATTTTTTTTATCTACCATTTTTACATTCTTATCTTGTTTTGCCATGTTATATATTTTTTAATTTTCTCTCTAAATTGTCTCACAAATATGCTTATTTTTAAAATCTCTATTTAAATAATTCTTTTCGTACATATTCCTACTTAATTTAAAAAAAAAAAATTATATTCCCCTTAATAAAATATTACGAGTTCGTTTAGTTCAGTGATTCAAGTTTTCAATTTGAGTTGATGTGTGATTTTATATGAACTTTTTACTGTAATAAAAAAATTAAATGTGATTATTTTTTAAATTTTTTTTACTGTAATAAAACTTAAATTTTAACTTAAATCAGTAAAATGAACGGAGCATGCGTAAGTGAGTTTTCTTTTTTTTTTTTTTCCTTATGCGCGTAATTTCAACTGGCTAATAATGAAAAATAGATATCAAAGAGTGGATATTCCCACCCCTTCGTACCTTATGACAAATCCTACACCTAGCTAGAGTGTCTAGTCCATAGCCCCGGCCTGGATCCACCTCCCTAGCTCCCCACAAGATTCGCCACCCTGCGTAACCTATGCAATTTCGCCGCTATTGTTCTTACCACCTTTCACAATACCAGTGTCGCTTCTGGCAGTTTTAGTGTCGCTTCTGGCAGTTTTAGTGTCGCTTCTGGCAGTTTCGTCGTCATCGCCGCCACCACTTTTTTTACTAAGGTTATATTTTTAAAATTTTTATTTTATCGTTGTGTTTGATTTATTATCAGTTGAAATTCTCATATTGAGTTAAATTTTTTATTTTATTAAGTAATTTTTAAAATTTTATAATTTTTAAGAAGCCTATTTTTTAGAACTAAATATTCAATTTAATTAACGGTATTTTTATCATCTAATTCTTTTTTTTTTAAAAGAGTACACGATGATAAATTCTGAAGGGTCTATTTTTTTGGAGTGTAACTTGAGTATAATTTTTGAGTTGAATTTGAGTTATAACTTGAGTTGAAGTTGTAACTTGAATAAAGTTGAGTAAAGTTGAATAAAGTTGAAACTTAAAAGAACATGAACTTAAATAAAGTTGGAACTCGAGTTGTCTTTTTTTGAATTTTTTGGACAAAAGAACAACCCTTAAGTTTTTCAAACATCAAATTATTTTGATAGTTTCTAAAAAATAGATGAATAGTTAAGAAAAAAACAAAGTATAGAATACGTTTTTCTAACTAACTATAAGAGGCCTAATTTGAATTTCACAAAATCTAGATTCCTTATCTTCGTTAGTTTTTTTTTAATCTCGAACTTCATAAAGAAAAGGTAAATATCAAGTCCCGATTTATAGATATTAAGAAATCTGTTATATTTAGACCCCTTAAAACTCTCGTATGTTCAGCTTATAAAGTATTTTATTTTCACAAATTTTATTTTTAGAGTACTCCAAATAAAAAACATGTCAGTGACGGTGATCTCTGAATCTAATGGTGTCGCCAACGGCAATCTCCCCGCAAAGCTTTATAGCATTATTGTTCTTTTTGTGGTCTCATAGCGGACAACATTCACATTAAAAAAGAAAAAAAAAAGAAAATTTAAATCAGTATAGTAATAAGACAGACTGAACATCTAAATCAATAAAGTAACAAGACAGACTGAACATGATTTTTTTTTTAAGGAATTGATCAACATTATTGATGCCTTAGTTGAGCTTTTAAATGAGACTAAAAAAATATGTCAATAGCCGTGTTTTCTGAATCTAATGACGTCGCCAATGGTGACTTTCCCGCAAAGCTTTGTAGCATTATTGTTGCCTTTGTGGTCTCATAGTGGACAACATTCACATTAAAAAAGGAAAAAAAAATTAATCAGTATAGTATGCTAGACTCAAATTTTCATTTTGTGAGGAATTGATTAACATGATTAAGCTTTAGTTGAGCTTTTAAATGAGACTAAAAAATAGAAGAAATACACTATATGTTATGAATGGTGTCCTAAAAGCATAAAATATAATAAAATATTTATTATTTATTTAATAAAAGAGTTTATTTATTATTTTATGTGCATATAATATTGAGTATTCTATGAATATTATTGAGAATTCCATAATTGTTTATGTGACCTTAAATATTGTATATAAACATTATATGCGAAATGATAATATTTAAGGATAATAATCAAAACGATATTCGTAATGAATTTAATTAAATATCAAAATCTTTAATTAAAACATTACTAATACATGTTATTCTCATTTAGCATGGAACATTGTTATCTGTACTATTAATATAGCGAGATATTGAATGAGTGTATTACGTATAATGAGATTATGTTGAACTGGTACACAGACGCAATATGAATTTCTGATAATTTCCGTTAAGTATAGAAATTCTAATTGAGTCTATCTATCATTATATATAGACTGATCTTAATTCTGAGTTATTAGCAGACTCCAATTTATGGATTTGTGTCTTTTGATTTACTCGGTATGGATTCTGAGATATTGAATCTTATTCCTTGTATTTTGGAGACATGATGAAGTAGGTAGCTGAGAATGTTAATATACGAGATGGAATCCATTCCTTCTTGAGAAAGAAGTAGATAAATAATTCTCCTTGATGATTGATTCGGTACTTAGACTAGTAGGAGCTTCGATTCATGAATTTATTTTATGAATCACTCTCCATTAGAGAATCAATAGTACTAAAGGATAAATATGTAATTAGAGAGGTTAATGGATTTCACCTAGCTCTAATTATGAATTATTTATACAGGATTGATCTATATGTAATATCTATATCAAATGGATACTTCATAGTTTAAAAGTAAATTTTATCTATAGTTACGATAGTGCAATTCTAAGTTTCTAGCGGAGTAACTTTTAGAATGAATGAATTAATTAAAGAGTTTTAATTAATAATTAATTTTATTGGAGCTCAGAATTATAGGTCCATAAGTTTGCGTGTCGTCCTTGTAACCCTACAAGACACTAAAAGCAAAATAGAAATTTTAGAATTATGAAATTCTAAATAGAACGCTCAATAATAGTTAATTAAGAATCAATTATAAATTAAATAATGTGATTATTTAAATTTTAATTTTACAACATACATGTGGAGGAGTCCACACGGTGTATATGCCCAGCACTGTGGGAATCTCTCTAGGATTCAGTTGCTTGCTCTCTAAGTTATCTAATTGACTTATTTGATAAGCTGTCCAATTGGAGTTCAAATTAAATTAAGTTTGACTTTAATTGGAATTTGAATTTGAGTCAAAATTATATTGCAGGATAAGGGAGAATTTTTTCTCCTTCCCTATCTATAATTTACCCCAGCCACAGGGGAAATATTCCTGTGGTGGCCAGCCCCTGTGGATAAGAGAGAGAGGGGATTTTGTTTCTAAAATAAAATAGAAATGAGACATAATTTTCAAACTTTATCTTGGAGATAAAGTTGAGAATTCTTCTGGGATTATGACTGTCACTCTATAAATAAGAGATTGCAGAAAATTGGAGAACACAATTTTTGTTCTTCCTAGCACATAGTGGCCGGTTTTATAGAGTGAGAAAAAAGTAAATTTTCTCCCAAATTTCACGTCGTGCATGTGTTGGTGTTCGTAGAAAACTTGAGTGTTTAACTGCTAATCCAGTTTTATTTTAGGGGTGCCCACACATACGTCTTCGTATATTCAAAAAATTGACGAGAAAGATTCAGAACTTTCGTGGTTAAAAACCTCAAGTTATTGACTTAGTCGTTCGCTAGGTAAATTTATTCATAAATTAATTTGATTAATTTATTCATGTAAAAATTAATGCATTCTATAGAGTATCTCAAAGGTTTATTTAAATTTTTATTATATACGATCCGCTAGATACATGCTTCCGCATAATTTATCGTTTTACCAACACTATATTCTTCTTTTAGAGGAGTAGCTGCCCTAGGAGAGAAATGAGAAAAAGAAAAAAAGAGAGAATGAGAAGTAAGGATGTATATAAACCCAAACAACCCAACCAACCCCACCCCAACCCAACCCGAAAAAGGCAACTTATAACATTATTTTTTATTTTTCGGCCCACTAAATGTTTGGTCTGAGGTGTTTGGGACGGTTTGTGGGTTGGGTCTATAATAACCCGCATACCCCAACCCAACCCGCACAAACATGCCTGATAAGGAGCCTATGAGTGTAGACTGATAAGGATGGTTGTTGTTACAATGCTTGCTTTGGATGGATTTGAATTAGGCCTCTAATTTATGTTTGCTTTATGTTTGATGTTGGATGGACTACTTTGCTTAATGTTTGATGTTGGATTGAATTTGGAATTGCTATCTATTTGATGATGGACTAATCAGTATTATTTTTATTTAATGATGAACTTTGAATGTTGGAGTTATGTTTGATTATCAGTATTATTTCTATTTGATGATGAACTTTGAATGTTGGAGTTATTATTTCTATTTGATGTTGAACTTTGAATGTTGGAGTTATTATTTCTATTTGATGATGAACTTTGAATGTTGGATTGAACTTTGATTCTTTGAATGATGAACCTGACCACCCAACCCACCCGCCCCGCCCCAATCCAACCTAAATATCATTGGGTTGTGAAAATTTTCTAACATCGTTGGGGCCAAATATCGCACCCTTTGGGGTGGGGTAAGAAAAAGCACTACCCCGCACCAACCCAACCTATGTACAACCCGAATGAGAAGGTCAGAATTCTGGGACCGCCTCTGGGCACATTGCTAGGCTTCCGGCCCTAAGAGTTAGTTACGAGGCTCGTATCGCAGTGAGATTTTCGATGGCGGTGGCTTCGTTGAGGCGGATTTGATTTTTTTAGAGGATGGAATCCAAAGAGAGGCATTTTCCACTACTTTCCTCTTCTGGTGGTTGTTCTCTTTCGGAGTTTTATTCTGAATGGTGGTGGGCTTTTTTTTAGGGGTGGTGGTGTCAACTCCAGAAGTTGATGGTGGTAGCCCGTGTGTTTCACATTTTGCTATTTACAGGCATTTGTCGGCTACACCGCTCGTCCCCCAAAGTGTTTTTTTTTACCCCGATGGTCCTCTTATCAGCTGTACTTTTATTGAAGGCTTGCGGTGGTTGTGCTTTAGGTTTTAGTTATTTATGTTTTAGTCTAATAAAGGCATCGATATTACGGTCATGTAGTTTTAGTATTTTTTTGGTAATAATGGAGGTAGTTCTCCCATCTTTTGAGTTTATTTTTGGTTTGTTTGATTTGGGTCTTGGCGAGTTAAAAGTTCTGCTAGTTATGAATCTCGACAGAGATGTTGGTGGCCTTAGAGCTACACATTACATGCTCTAAATTTCAATATAATAAAATCATTTAACATGTTTATATTGTATTATAGGAATGGTTCGACCTTGATTATGACTGCGACGATGGTATAATTAGGTTTATGGTCGACAGGGAGGCTGTAAAATGTTATAAGGATTGAAAAAGCAACCTCTATGACTATTTTAAAGATCTTGGTGGTTCAGAAAATGAGAGTGCAATTAGGGCCCACCCTCCCAAAAACTTTAGGAATCCAGATCATTGGGGTCATTGCTACGATAGATTCATGTCCGACAAGTTTAAGGTAATTGGATGTCTTTTATATGTTGTTTTATTATATGTAATAAAGGTTAATTTTACTAACGTTGAATGTAATCATAAATAGAAAAAGTCAGGATTCAATAATATCGTAGCAACCAAAAGTGGTTGAGTTTTTATAGTCGACTGTCGTACTCCCAACATCGCGAAGAAAGTAAGTATTTGTTAATAATTTATTCAATATAAATGTTAATTTGGTAATTGATTACACTATATTCATATACATTTAACTGTACAGTTTACCACAGGGACTCAACAGCCGATGTCCGTCATCAATAACTGGGGGTACATGCATCGTCATGGGGATACTTGGGTTAATCCCCAAGCTGAGCAGACTTTTGTAAGTATACTCGTAATGTTTAATTATATTTTTTTATTTAAATTGCATTATGTATTTAATTATTTTTCTTATAATATTTGTAGCATCGGATGGAGGGAGAAAGAGAAACACAGATCCAGACGCAGTCTGCTACTTCTAGATTATCCGCAGCAGGAGTAGTTAACGAGGATAATATTATGGAGTAGTTTCTGGGCACCCGCAGAGGACACACGACTGGAGTGGGTCGCACACTCCCACAAAAGGTTTATTGAAGGAATGTCTCGTCATCTGGCTCACGCTTGGTAAGATCTTCTACGACACGTTCTGACCCACACGTAGAATAATACTTGCAACAGAGTTACCAGCAAAACCTCCAGCTGTATGAGAGCGTCAGAATGATGCAGGACGTCATCACTCAAATGCACCCTAACATGACTTTCCCAACGGTTACTCCTCTTGTGCCGTATGTCCATCCAGGTCATCCCCCTCCGAATCCTTCCGATGCTAATGATGATGATTCTAGTGATGCTGCTAATTTAGGAGATTAGATTTTTATTAATGTAACAATTTTTATTTCCGTATATTTCTACTATACTTACATTTTTATTTTATTTTATTAATTACTTTTTACAATAATAATTTTTATTTATATTTTTTTATTATTTATTTCTTTTTATTTAATTCTTCTTTATTATTATAATATCATGAATTATATTTAATATTGGGTTTAAATATAAAGTAATATACAACATTAATTATTAAAATGAGAAAAAATAAATAAAAAATTAAATATTATTTGCGACGACAAATGTGGTCGCAAAAAATATAAGCCACGTCAGCTAATTCTGCATCTTTTGCGACGACTTAATTCGTAAAATGTCGTCACAAATACTCAATGCTATGTCATCTTAACGATGTAACCGACGAAATAATTGCAGCAACTCATTTGCGACGATTGTCGTCACAAATATAATTGCGACGACTGCTTGTCGTCGCAAAAATTATTTTTGTGACGAATCAATTGCGGCGACAGTTTTGCGACAAATCACAAAAGTGGTCACTAAAAATTCATTTGTGACGACTTTGAATTTGTTGCAATGATTTCTCATCGTTGCTAATAGCCCTGTTTCTTATAGTGTTGTGATTTTATCCATGGAATTTCTCTTGCCATTGCAAAAAAGGAGTTCCTCATGCCGTTGCTGACCCATGATATGAAGAAGAAGAGCGTGCGTGATTTTTTTTTTTTTTTTTTTTAAGAAAACTATATAGATGTTACGTGGGAAGCTGGGGCAATTACTCAGATGATAATATATCAACTACTTATTTTAATCTCCCACATCAGCAAATCCATCCAACGAAGTGTATGGAATGGGCAATGTCGATAACGTCAAAATTTAAGGGATGTCGAGATCAGTTTTTAAAGTTTGAGAGGTAAAATAAAAAAAAATGATAAAAATTTTAATGAGTAAAAATAAAATTTCTCATTTTTAAGATGAGATGTGTAATGAGTATTTTTTTTTTTTAAATACTATTGTCCTTAAGAGTAATTTTGTTAATGAGTAATTTAGTAATAAACATTTTATTAGAAATGAGTGTATAAAAAATAAAATGAGATGTTTTAATAGACGCACTTTATTATTATTATTTTTTAAGGACGCACCCTAATTTATAGATGTGTTTGATTTGTTTTTGTTGAGATTTTTAGGTTGACATGGAGCCTCATCCCAACCGAGGATAGAAAATTAGACGACGGAGAACAAATATTGAAATATAAAACTATAAACTCGTTCATTATTCATTAAATTCAGAAACTTAAATTTCACTTGCATTTTTACATTAATCATCATCAGCAAATTATACGTGTTTGTGCAATATTCGTTATCAGCAGAATTACAGAACACAAACGACAAATCAAGCAGAGATCTAAACAGACTTGACATCGATCAGGTCTATGTCCCGTTATTGACCGACTTTTTGTAGCGTTTTCCGTCAGTTTATCTAATGGAATTTCTGGTACTTTCGAGAGCCCTCTACACTTGGCTTGGATCTTTCGTTTTATTTCTGTTTAGATGTTCGAATTCTTGTTTAGATGTGCGGTTAAAACTTTTAATTTAAATAAAATTTAAATTTGTGTTGAACGTACGTAAAAAATAAAAGGAGTAGACATCTTTTTACTGTTAAAAAATTATTTAAATGGTTAAATTTAAAAGAGAAGAGTTAATAAATTTTAAGTTAAACAGTTTAATTTAGTTCAATCAAAAAATATAATTTTCTTAAACATGAATTCAAACTGTACTTTCCGTTTAAATTGAATTGAACTAACTAAACGAGTAAAACAAATGGGACCTCGTTTATTTTTAGAAGAACTTTAAATGAGAAAAGTTTTACATGATAGAGCAAGAAAGAACAAACTAAAGAAAATTAGTTTTGAATTAAGATTACGAATAAAAAACATCACAGTAAACGTTCGCTTAGAAAAGTATAATTCCATGAAAATAATTGTGATATTGAAATATTACACCAGAATCAGTTTAGATTTAAAAAAAAGGCAATTTAGTGAAATTTGATAAAACATAATGTTTAAAAGTTTTGCATTACACTATATTTTTTCTTTTTTTTTTTCTTTTGAAAGGCATTAAACTGTTTTTACTTTAACACCGTTAGAGAATTTTCCGATATTTGCTTAATATGCGGAGTTAACATTTTTAGAAGATGTGGAATAACTGAATTCCTTTCTATTAGGTTTTTCGAATTGCTAATTTAATGAAAGAATAAAAAATATTATGTTTTGCTATACATCCATTTTTTTTTTTTAAATTCCATAATACTAAATCAAATATTACTGACTCTCTCCCTTTCAATCTCTAGGGCTTCTTTCTTTTATTTGCGCTGCTCGCTTTTCTCATTTAGGGCCAAGAGTCCAGCGTCACCTCTTGACTGGTCACCGGACCCCCAGTCCTAGAGACATGGCTCTAGATCTCATGACAATGATTATGGTGATGTGGCGACTTTGTCAACGAAAGGGAGGAATAGGGAGTGCCGTTTTTTGACGAACCATGTTGTGCATGCCAGATCTCTGTCGTATTTACGTCATGGACAATAAAAAGGTGGTCATTGAGAAAGTTATCCGTGCATAAGCACTCAAGGTCGGTGGTGGAGTCGTGTGGATCCTCGTCTGTCTATCTTTTATGATCTTGGTGGCCAACTTATCACCAAGATCTTATCTGTGTGGTTGACGAATTTCGTCTCGTTTTTAATTTATATTTTGACATCATAAAGGCAATGTTGATTCCACCATTTCAGTTTTTATGTTTTCGTCATGTAATAACGCAAGTTGTCGTCCCACCTTTCTATGGTGGTGGTAGATTTATTGCATTAGGTTTTATCCTATACAGTGTTCTGAATGACCCTAATGCTCTAGGTCTTTAATTTGGTCTCAATCAACTAGTTTTATCTATCGATTGTAGTGGTTTTATTAAACGAGTTTTGTTCGTGTCGATTGTTAATGTGCTAAGCGGATCTTTTTCATTAGGACTCGGCACTCGTATTGCCTTCGTGGCTCATTTATCTTTATTGGTGGATTCAATTTTTATATGTGATTAATGCTCATTTGCAACTATTTAAAAGTATGTATTGACTTAATTATTAAATGAAATTTCTCCATTAAAAAAAATATATTAGATAAAATGTAAGATATCAATACACTAGGCTAATTGTTTATCTTTTCAACCGTGTTTATTGCATTGTATTACTTTATGTGCCCTTTTTTTAGAAATACTTTATGTGCCTTTATTTGTTTTCCATGTGTTGTTCTTGCTGTTTTATAATATAACCAAATTGATTATATAAGCAACTTTGATCATTAGATCTTCCAATTGAAGATATGCCACAATTTATTTATGCGAAAAAAGCCTTGCAATATAATAGTAGAATCATTTTTATCAAACGTTAGCAAGTGATTTCAAAATAAATGATAGGCCACAATAATTTTAGAAGGCAATAATTATTTTTTTTAAGATGTTGTGCGTAATAAGTAATTTTTTTTTAAATATAGTTGTACTTAATAAGTAATTTTATTAATGAATAATTAAGTGATAACAAAATGCACCGAGAAGAAAAAAGATGAACCCCATGACAAATTGTCCACATGTGCTTCCATTCAGTGTCTAGTCCCTAGCCTCACTCGCCTTTCATCAACCATTTCGCCCCCTCGCACCTAAATCTGCCTCCCTACTCAACACCAAATCCGCCACCCGACACCCTGTGCTAACCACCCGATCTTCCAACACGGCCGTTATTGCTGATCTTGTTGTTGTTGCCACCAACTTTTATTTTTTTATTTTTTTATTTTTTATTTTTTGCTAAAATCCTTTTTATGTAATTTGCTAACGTTGTAATACTCAAAATTTGTTTTGCTAATGTTGATTTTTTACAGTTGTGATTGATTTTTCGTTGGTTGAGATTTTAGATTTAATTACGTTTTTTTTTTCTTTTTTTGCTTTAGTTTTTTATGTTTTAAGGTTTCCATAATATTTTAAGGAACATAATTTTTAGAAATATTAATTTAAGGGATTTTTTTACTAATTTTTTTATTCAGAAAAGTGCGGGGTGAAGATTTTACAAGTTTTTAAAATTTGAAAGTATTTTGATAGTTTCTAAAAATAAATCAATAATTAAGAAAATTAAAGTCGATTGTTATCTTTATATGGATATGATTTTATCTAATAGGCTAGTTTGAAAAAGAATATCAAAATCCCGAAAAATAAAAAAAGTGGATATATATGAAGCTACGGGAGAATCTGTTATAAATATGCGTTAAAAACCCATAATCAAACTTCTCCCATCACTTTTTTCTCCGTGACACTACAGAAGAAAAACATGCCGGCTGTGGTTATATCTGAATCCGGTGGTACCGCCAATGGCGACTTCCCTGCAAAACTCACAAAGCAGGTCGTCGTTTGCAGTATAATTGCTGCCTTTGGCGGTCTCATGTTCGGTTACGATATCGGCATTTCGGGTAAAAATAGTAGTCGACAACATTCACGTCGTGAATGTCAATAGTACTGATCGTCTTTTTTTATTTGTTTTTCCAAGTGTTAATGATTTCGTTTTTTTTTTTTTTTTTATATAGGGGGAGTGACATCCATGGACGATTTTTTGATAAAATTTTTCCCCGTCGTCTATGCCAAGAAGCATCATGCGAAGGAAAACAATTACTGCAAATACGACAACCAGCTTTTGCAGCTCTTCACGTCTTCGCTTTACCTCGCAGCCATCGCCGCGTCGTTCGTGGCTTCGATCTTTTGCAAGAAATTTGGAAGGAAACTCACGATTCAATTTGCGTCTGTTTTCTTCGTGATAGGGGCAATTCTAAGCACCGGTGCAGTAAATCTACTGATGTTGATCGCTGGAAGGATCTGCCTTGGTGCTGGTGTTGGGTTTGGAAACCAGGTATGTACATATATAATTAATATATTTTATGTAATGTCTAATATTGTCTATATTTATGTGTGTTTGTACTTTGTATACATAAAATCATCTACATGTATGTATAATATGCAAACACAACGCGGAAAATTGATCCACCACTCATTAACTTTAATTCATTTGAACGCTACAAGAAAATACACATAATTTTGTGGAAAAAAAAGGTTGGTGAACTGTTGAGATAAAACCGTTTTGATGCTAATGTTTTTTGTTTTTTTTGTTTTTAAATCTTTTGCTTGTTCTTTGAATCTAGTCCAAAAAGATAAAAATATTTCCTTTGAAACAAATATTCTCACCACAATGATAATTTATTGTATAATGTGCAAACAAAACGCGGACAATCCACATCTCATTAACTTTATATATTTTATCGTTACAAGAAAATACAGAATTACAATAATTATGTGGAAAAAAGATAAAGTTTCGTGAAACTATTGATTAAAAACCGCTTTGATGCTAATTTTTTCATGATTTTTTATTTTTTGTTACTGTTCACAATGAGAATTTAATGGCGAGAATCAAGGAGTATTGGAGATAAGACAGATTTAAATATTATACGATCGAACCTATCAAATCTATTTTCTGAAACCACCAATCAAATTAAATAATATATGATTTTATAACTTTTTATACCCCGTAAGTTTCCAAAAAAAAGAAAGTACAAATAAAATTAAAATGAATGTTTGTCTTCTTTCTCCATCCATCCACCCACGCATTAATTATACCGGATTTTCCTATTTTTTTCTCAGTTTTTTCTCATGATTTATTTTTTTTTCTATTTTTTCTCCCATGAAAACAATTGAGGTCATGATATGCAATATTTGAGCCTTGTGTTGACAGTGGATGGTGGATGTTTTATTTTTGCTTCGTGATTTTTTTTTTTGGGAGCAATATAGTGTTGTTTCTTTTGACCTTATACATGTATACACATATGTATGAAACTACCACATATTTTAATGAAACATTTATTAAACTACCACATATTTGATTATTCTTATTGTTTGCATACATCATATAATGTGATTAACGTAAGGAACATATACAGTTTTACCATATTGATCAATTCTTCATCGAACCATTACCTTCACAAACATTAAAATATGTGTAATTGTAGTTTTTTTAATACATACCGATAAATCATTATCTTTGTATTTGATAAACAACCGCTTATGAAATGTGATAGATTATTCTTATTTTTAAATAAATATAAAATATATTTTACTAATGACGAAAGAAAACGATACTGACATTGAAAAATGGATGACTCCCTTCCAACAAGAAAACGTTAAGAAAATCTTAAATCACAAGAAAAAACGACGGTAATAGAAAATAAAAAAAGGAAATAAAAAAAATATAAAAGTATAATAAGATTAATCATTTCCTTTGTATTTGATGACATTACGTGAATAGTTCTTAATATTTTAGTGTAGACGAAAGGCTAAAGATATTGATATGTGATCATGCAGGCTATACCATTATTTATCTCAGAAATCGCTCCAACAAGGTATCGAGGATCTCTAAACATTTGCTTTCAGTTGCTGATCACTGTCGGCATTTTGTGTGCAAACTTTGTCAACTATGGCACTTCTCGTCTCCACCCATATGGCTGGAGGGTCTCATTGGGAGGAGCAGCCGTACCAGCTCTAATCCTTTTGATTGGATCCACTGTAATTACGGAGACCCCAACTAGTCTTGTGGAGCGTGGAAAGAAGGATAAAGGCTTAAGTGTTCTAAGGAAGATCAGGGGCGTAGAAGATGTGGAAAAGGAATTCCAATCAATTGTGCAGGCCACGGAAACAGCTAACCAAACCAAACACTCGTACAAAAGTCTCTTCAAGAGATCAAGAAGGCCTCAGCTTGTGGTCAGCATTGTGCTTCAGGTGTTCCAGCAATTCACAGGGATTAATGTGATCATGTTTTATGCTCCGGTGTTGTTCCAGACCATGGGGTTCGCTAGTGACGCGTCGCTCCTGTCCGCTGCGGTCACTGGTTCGATTAATGTTGTATCAACTTTGGTCGCTAATTTTATGGTTGATAGAGTTGGGAGGAAGGTATTGCTTATTGAAGCTGCATTTCAGATGCTCATTGCACAGGTATGGAACATTTCTTAGAAAAAGTACACTTCTTAATTATTTGGGAATTATTTAGTAAAAGGTAAGGGATAGTTTTCTAGTTAATTAACTCTTTAATGAAAATATTGGTTTTTTTTTTTTTTTTTTTGGCATTTCAAATTAGTACTAGTAGTACTATCTACAATTAATTTTTTTTCCCCCTAAAATTCCAGTTGCCGTTTATTAACTTGTTATTGTTTTCAATTTGTAGTCCGTTATTGGAGGAATTATCTCAACCCAATTGAAAACCACAAACACAATGTCACCTACGTACGCCACGATTGTGGTAGTCTTGATATGCTTTTTTGTGTCTGGATTCGCATGGTCATGGGGTCCTTTGGGATGGTTGATCCCGAGCGAGATCTTCCCGTTGGAGGTTCGGAACGCCGGTTTCTTCTTCGCAGTCGGCACCAACATGTTGTTCACCTTCCTCATCGCCCAAGCATTCCTTACCATGCTTTGCCACATGCGCGCAGGAATCTTCTTCTTCTTCGCCGCGTGGGTTCTCGTCATGCTATTCTTTGCCATTTTCTTGTTGCCAGAGACCAAGGGGATTCCCATTGATGAAATGACGGAGAGAGTGTGGAAAAAGCATTGGTTCTGGAAGAGGTATTTTGATGAGGAGGAGGACAATGGGAAGGGAGACGCTAAGCAAGCCCAAACTACGGCACAAGAGAACTGAAGTAGATATATATATATATATTTTTTTTTTTTTTTTTTTTTTTTTTGAACTGATACTGAAGCAGAGTTATGCCTTTTGTTTACAATTATTAGTTTTTAAATATTAGTTTTTAGGCTTTAGTTCGTGTCTTTCGGTTTGAGTTTGTTGGTTTTATTTGGAGTAATAAGAATCTTGAACTTATTATATCAATAATAGTTGCATATGTTTTTGCTTTTTAATTATTAGCACACAAGCATTTTAAATAGAATAAACGGTTGTATAAAAATTCTTGTGTGATACACTATTCTTCCTTTTACAAATTCTTATAAAAAATTAAGTGCATATTTTCAATATTTATCGCAAAATCGTATACTTTTCTCTTTTGTTTTTTGTTTTTCAACTAAACAGTTGTTGAAAAGAGGATTACAAAATAATGATATATATAACATCAAATATGCCACAAGAAACATTTGAAAAGATAAATATTCAATTGTTATAGAGCTAAGGGAAATTGTAACATATGGACCATTTTCTAAAAGTCATTTGTGGTAAATAGCATACTTACCAACAATAAAAATAAATAGCATAATTTAAAATTTGATACATGGTGTCTTAATTTTACCCTTATACAACTTTATGTGGTAAATATTACATTTATCCTGTAAATTTTCTATTTACCAAACATTAATTTTTTAAAAATTATATTTTAACGCCTTAATTTTTTAAAAAATTATATTTTGACCCTTTAAGTTTTTTAAAATTATATTTTGACTCCTTAAGTTTTTTTAAAAATTATTTTTGACCCCTCAATTTTTAAAATTTTTAACCTAAATTTTAATTTTTTTTCATATACATCCCTAGTGAATGAAGGATTTACCAGGTAAATCCATCATTTATGGTAAATGACGAATTTACTTGGTAAATGCATCATTTATGAATCAATAGGTATTTCAATTTTACAATTATTTTTATATGGTAAATGTTCTATTTACCTGATAAATATTTCATTTTCCAGACAAACTCAATTTCTATATTTTAGTAAATAATAAAAATACTATGTAAGTCATCAATTTATCATAAATTAATTTACTGTTTACAATATTTTACCATGTAAACGACAACAAAATACTAGAAAGCAACTTCTTGCTTATAACATCAGATTCTCTGTTTGATTGGTAAATCCATCATTTACCATGTAAAATACTCCATTTACCAAATTGAATAGAATTTGTCTGTTGTTAAATGAAGTATTTACAACATAAATGAAGCATCTACCACGTAAAAGGTTATTTTCTTAAACTGAACAGTGCGTCCATTCCTCAATTTAAACAAAACAAACAACACTTCACAGAAAAGGTTAAAAATTTTCTAGATGTACCATCCCCAAAAGGCTCTTGCATTTTTGTGATTAATTTTAGGAAGTGGTCTTTAAGAATCTCCTTTCAAATGTATTCCTCCTTGATGTTCTGATCAAAGTTCTAAGAGTCATAATCTGGAATATTATACTACCCTTCTAAGTTAGTACTTTCTAGTATATTAATTCGCTACAGTACATTTACATGTAAAAATCCTAGATATAATTCAAATGGTTTCCTATTGCAAAGTCAAAATTTCCTTTTATTTCAGTAACAGAGTCTTTAGGTTCCCAATTCTCTTATTATTTCCTTAACGAAATACCACCTACCTACAAGTATGATAGCAAGCATTCCATACAGATTCCCATTCGCTAATCAAAATTACATACCCTTGACACTTGCAGATGTGGTAACAACTTGGGTTGGGAGGCAAAGAAATTAGCAGCAGCAAGTAAGGAAAGCAAACAAAAGATTCTGTAAAACACTAAAGACTCTTTCTTTTCTCCATTTAAGGAGAAAAGGTGTGTATATAAAAACTTAGAGAGAGAGATCGGCAGAGAGAGTAGAGAGAGAGATTGACGAAGAGAGAGAAAGTGCAGGGAGAGATCGACGAACAGAGAGAGATCGAGGGGAGATTGCAGCAGTGAGGAGAGAGAGAGAGAGCAGCGAAGGAGGAGAGAGAAAGATGTTGGGGAAATCGGGTATTTCCCACTCAAAAACAACTTTACTGTAAACAATACTTGTGAATAGTATCATACACGTGAATAGTGCCATATATTGAATAGTACTGCATAGATGAACATTACTATACGCAGTGGACAAAACTGACATAATAACTATTGACTATTGAAAATAAATAAAAAAACACCATAATTGATAATAGAGTTCGGCCAAATATTGCCTACGTCTTCGGGCACTGTGGACCACTATATTTACTAAAAAGAAGAAAGATTACAAATTAGGCAGAAATTACGCAAACCCACAAATTGAAAATTTAAAGAATTTCTTACAAATTTACAAAGGGGAGAAACTCTCAGTTTTTGGGATGCAAAACAAATGAGGCGAGACCTGTATTTATAGTCTTTGTCTCCCCATCTTCTACGCATGAACCAACTGTAAACAGCTGGGTTCACTTCTTAAAGTCAACACCGTTTTCGGTGCTCTCTCTCTTCTTCTTCTCCATCTCTAACTTTCTCTTTTAGTTTTTAACATAAGTGTATAGCCCATATTTTTAACAATGAGTCACCCATATTGACTAACAAAAGAGAGTGGCCGTGAGGGGAGAAGGAAGAGAGAGAGCGTGGATGAGGGGAAGAGAGAGAGCATGAGAAACACGTACTAGGGAGAAAGCGCGAATCTGAGAAATTAGGGTGCTATTCGGTTGGTGCAGTTTACTCAAGAAAGGCCCACTCGAGAGTTAAACTTGGCCCAAGTTCACGTTTGACGTGTCAAAACTCAAAACGAAACTCGAAAATAAATTCGAGTTACCTACCTTTTTTGAGTTCATCTTCCCACTGCAACTTGAGTTAACTTCTCTGTATTTCTACAGTGAAGATTCATGGCTATGACCTGCTTTGTCCATCTCTAACGCTCTAACACGCGAACTACTACTTCACGTGCTTCTCTGTAAGTGTGTCGTTGCCTGCTCTCCTTCGTGAGATTCCTGTAAGTTATGCCTTCTGACCATCAATCACTCCTTAAAGCTTCCGCCCCATACCCATAACTCAAATGCTCCCTTTGAGTTCTGCTGCATTTCCCTCAATTTGAGATAGAAACCCTAGCCCCAAAATTCACCCTTCATCTTCTGCTGCCTGGTCTTCGTTCAAGACAGAGAAATTCGGGGGGGGGGGGGGGGGGGG